>NW_025920354.1:0-164661 GCF_902686445.1 Sciurus carolinensis
ACATCCCTAGTAATAAGAGAAATGCAAATCAAAACCTACCCTAAGATTTCATCTCACCCCAATTAGAATGGCGATTATCAAGAACACAAGCAACAACAGGTGTTGGCGAGGATGTGGTGAAAAAGGAACACTCATACATTGCTGGTGGGGTTGCAAATTAGTGCAGCCACTCTGGAAAGCAGTGTGGAGATTCCTCAGAAAGCTTGGAATGGAAACACCATTTGACCCAGCTATCCCACTCCTTGGTCTATACCCAAAGGACTTAAAATCAGCATACTACAGAGATACAGCCACATCAATGTTCATTGCTGCTCAATTCACCATAGCCAGATTGTGGAACCAACCTAGATGCCCTTCAGTTGATGAATGGATAAAGAAACTGTGGCATATTTATACAATGGAATATTACTCCGCAATGAAGAATGATAAAATTATGGCATTTGTAGGCAAATGGTCGAAATTGGAGAATATCATGCTAAGTGAGATAAGCCAATCTCAAAAAACTAAAGGACGAATGATCTCGCTGATAAGCGGATGAGGACATATAATGGGGGTGGGAGGGGTTAGCATTAGGTTTAGGGTTAGGTTTAGAGTTAGGCTAAGGAGAGCGGTAAGAATGAAGGAAAGAAGGACTGTATAAAGGGAAAAGGGTGGGAGGGGTGGGGGGGAAGGGAAAAAAAGAAACATCATTACCCTATGTAAACGTAAAAAAATAAAAAAAATAATTGAAATGTAAAAATTACAAAGGAAATGTGAAAATAAATATGTATAGAAACATCTAGAAGATGTGAGCAGACAGGAATTCTTCCAAACTCAGCCTCAAACTGACTCATGTGGGGCCTTCATGAGGTGTCATCAGGGATTCTTTATACTTTCTGATTTCTTTCTTCCTTCTCAAGGTCTATGATAATATTTTTGTAACTCAGGGAGACTACTAGTGAACTGGTAGATGAAGAATGATTTAAAACACACCTTTGGAGACTGGATTTCTCTTTATGTTCTGGCTCTACCTCTTTCAAGGCCAATGGCCTTGGGAAGGAAGTTTAACACCCTCTGAGTCCTGATTTACTCATCTATGAAGTAGGGATGTCCTGATACCTGGGTTCTTTGAAAGTGCCCTGAGCTGACATAGAGGCTTCCCAGCTCTGTGTAGTCAGCTATTCCATGCAGATCAGTGCAGAATGTGGAAAGTGGTGGTAGAGAATGGGATAGCAGTGACTGAGATTGGGCGGTCTCAGATGACCTCATGGTTGTGGCATGGCTGGTGCTTGGGAATGTTTCTGTACAAGGCACAGGATGCTGGGCAGCTGCCGTGGCAATGCCCTACATGAGAATTCTCTATGTAAAAGTCCTGTCAACTCTGATCTTGATCTCAGACTTATAGCTCCTGGGAAGGAAGAAATTTTTATGCTAGACAATCACAATATTTCAACAGCTCCACTTCTCCTGTGCCTGCCCACTTTAGAGTAACTTTTAACATTAGACTTTCTTGAGAGCTACACAAAGCTCCTAACATTAAACTTTGAAACTGTGAATTGCAACTGTGGAAAAGCTATTTAGATGTCCTAGTTTCTGTGACTTTCCTGAAAACAGAGAATAATGGTTTCATAGTCATTAACCTGATAACAGAACATATATAAATAAGGATTACTCATATAACTCTTCAGATCTCCATCTCCATCAGAGAATAGAGCCCCACCTGATCCCAGTGTAATCCTCAAATTCTGTGTGAATCTTCATTTCCTAATCCCCTTTTGCCTCTCACTGAACTGAAAGTTTGACCACACTGGTCACAGTGAGGGAATCTGCCAGAGTGTTTTTATCTGTCTCCAGTGTCTGTTTTCTCTTCTTCCCAAAGTAACGCCTAATTTTTCCTGGGATCCTTTCTCTGCATTTCACCCTATGTGGGCGAGGTGGAAAATGATAAAGTCTAAGAAATCAGAGCATGGAAACCCCCTGAACAAGGAAACACAGCCTGCCACGCTGGCTTGAACTGGTCCAGACAGACTGTTTCAGAGGTCCACAAATGGCTGGTAGGAGATGAGCATGGAAAGCTTACTACCATCTTGTGGCTACAGGGGATGCCAGAAAATGGGATGAAAACTAAAAGATTGAAAGACAAAAAAAAAAAAAAGGGAAAAAAAAGACTTCACTGGAACCAGCTCTGCCTGCAGTCAGAACTACCCCAGGGTTTTCAGTTGTATAAGAAAACACTAAACCCACCTTTGTCTATGATAGTTGGAGTTGATTTTCTTTCACTTAAAAGCAAGAGTGCTTACTGACCTACTGTTTTTCTCATTTGTAGTAAGAAAGGGACAAGAGAATGGTAACAAGGAACAACAGAAGATTAAATATCCAAAAAATCCAATTACCTAATTAATAAATAAGCAAGTGAACTAAACAGATACTTCTCAAAAGAAGAAATATAAATTGCAAAATATAAATGAAAAAATATTAAACATCATTAGTAATTAGGAAAATGTAAATCAAAACTACACTGATATTTCATCTCACATCAGTCAGAATTGCATTCATCAAGAACACAAATAATAGATGCTGGAGAGGATATGGAGAAAAAGGAACACTTTTACACTATTGATGGGGCTGAAAATTAGTATAACTATTTTGGAAATCATTATGGAGGCTCCTCAGAAGACTAGGCATTGAATGACCATATTACCCAGCTATACCACTCTTTGGTATTTATCTTGAAGAATTAAAGTCATCATACTACAGGGATACATGCTTATCCATATTTATAGGGGCACAATTCACAATTGCTAAACTATGGAACTGGTCTAGGTGTCCATCAATTGATGAATGGATAAAGAAAACATAGTACAGATACACAATTGATTTTTAGTCAGCCATAAAGAAAAATAAAATTGTGTCATTTGCAGGAAAATGCATGGAACTAGAGACAACCATGTTAAGTAAAATAAGTCAAACTGAAAAAAGTTAAGGGATATATGTCTCCCTAGGAAAGCTAGAGAGGGGAAAAAAGGAAAATAAAGCTGGGGGTGGATTTCCTAAAAATCAAAGGGAGACCAGTTAAACAATGGGGCCAAGGGGTGGGACCAAGTGGAGAAGGAGGGGGGAAGTACTAGGGAATCATATTGGTTAAATAATATTGTTTGATTGTGTGTATGTACAAATATGTAACAAATCTGAGCATGATGTAAAACTATAATGCACTAATAAAAATGTGGGGAAAAGAAATTCAATCCATACCAGCCTTGAGAATGACCTAATTCTGGCCACGTTTTGGAGCACATTTTTCAAAAGTCCTAGAGACTTGTTTCTGCCTTCATATGCCTTCCCTATGCAAAGAAGGTTAAAATTTACATTGTTCTAGTGACTTGTATGAAGACAAATATAAGCCAGGACAAATTAAATTCATTTATTTTTCTTTAGATTTCAAAATAAAACATTTCTATGGGACTTATGCATTGTGCCTATTGTGTCCATTGGATAAATGGACTCTGAAAGTGCTAACTTTTTTTTCTGTCTTATATGTAGCACTTTCTCGGTAGGCATGTTTTTAAACAACTGTTTGTTCTATTTTCAAACAAATCATATTTCAATAAATCTAAAATGCATATTAAGAACTACATCACCTGAGGCATCCACTGTGTGGAGGAGAAAGACAGTCCTGGTGTTTAGCTCTATGTTATACTTTCTCCCTTTGAGTTTTACTGAAGAATTGGAAAAGCCAGAAAGCTTGACAATGTAGCTGAAGTAAGATCAATGCAGATCTTAAGAACACTTTAAAATATTTAGTGCTTATAGGACTGGTGACTTCTGGGAAACTGATGCAGTGCAAAGACCCACCTTCAAATCCCGATTCTTGCAATTAAATTAGAAAGATTTTAGTCATTTCACTCAAAGTAACAGAAATGAGTTTATTGAAGTGATAGTACAAGGGAAAGGGGACACTCTCAAGAGAGTAAATTTTCTCAGAGAGGAAAAATAAGTGTTCCTTTCCTGCACTCTAATTTTATTCGAGGATCTCAGGGAACTTTCAAGAGAGTCCTTCCCAGGTCTGCCTTTTGACTTTTGACTGAGAGCTGGATGACATCAGACTGTCATGACACCTCTGCCAATGACACGTCTAGGTCACCTTGGCCAATGTTGTTTCTAATTGGATTCTTAACCATAAATTATGCTAGATTATCTTTATCACCTCAAGTTTCAAGATCTGGTCTGTGAAAAGGGTCAAAAAAGTTGCCCTCTTCAGTGTAACTTGAATCCCTCTTATCAACTTTATTTCAGGCCTGCATTTATCCTGCAGAATATAATTTGCTGAGCAATGTGCCATAGCCCATCCACTTAGGCCAGAAAAGGATGCAGGTAAATTTCTTCTTGGAAAAGAGTGCATGTGGGGATCATCAGAGTGGGACCACTTTATGGAATATTTCTCATAATTTGAGTGGGGTTCTCACCACTCAAAGGTATCTGTCCCCTATTGATATGGGAAAGCAGGATCAGGTCCCCAGGCATTGAAGATTGACACCTGAGTGAACCAAGGCATGCATAGAAAACAAGTTTTATTTAAAAGAAAAAACAGAAGTAGTAGACTCCTCAAGGGAAGAGTTGGGGACTGAGGAGATAGCTCAGCTAGTAGAGTGCTTGCCTCGAAAGCACAAAGCCCTGAGTTCAATCCCCAGTACCGCAAAAAAAAAAAAAAAAAAAAAAAAAAAGAGAAGAGCTGGGACCCAGAGTTGGTGCTCTTGGGTGTGGGAATATCTTGCTTTTTGATAGGCCCCCACCTCCTTTATTTCTTGTAGTTGTTCCCAAAGGCAGGAAAGGGTTACCTCAGGGGGTAATACTTGTATTGGAACTTGTAATCCTTATAACCTGGAGGTTTTAGCTATCAGTTGAGCTTGAACTGGGAAGTGCTATCCAGAGGTTAGCTGTTAGTAACTCATTTTCCTTTCTTTGATAAACATTTAAAGGTCCTTTGCTCCTGTCCTTTAGTTGATCAGCCTAAGTCACACTTGGGTTTAGGAAGTGTTCCCAACAGTGGGCCCCCAATCAGCATCTGTTTCACCAGAGAAATTGATAGCAATGCATATTCTCAGGCCAGACCCCAGACCTGCAGTATGTGACTCAGGGTGGCTCAGGAATCCTAATTTTTATGATCCCACCAGGTGCACACTTGGGGCTAAATACTTATGCCTTATTTTGTTCTCTGCTCCAAGAACAGGATTTTTTTCACCACTTTGCAGAATACTTTTTATGATAACCTTACTGAACCCCAGCAGACAGGCATCCAGTATTAGCCCGTTAAAACCAAGGTGCACAGACCCTGAGATACAAGGGGCTAGGCTCATGGTTCCTTAGTGCTCAGGAGTCCAGGGAATATTGTTCAAGTGTTCCCTTTAAGACCTTCAAACACAGCTAAGGCTAATAGTCAAAACCCTGTAAACATTTGACTTTCACTTCTCCGGAGGTAAAAGCAAAAACCAATTTGTTGTTTAATAAGTTCTGGAAATCATGTTGCTGCTCTGCAACCATTATTGAGAGGACTACTTTGTGAGTATCACATCTTTTTTATACAGAAGATCCGGGGTCATGGTGCACAGATTCCCGCTGTTGCCCCTCATGACCACTAGAGGGCGGGGATGCACTTACCTGCCAGCACCTAGTAGTGCTCCACAGTCTCCTCGCTTCTCTGGGTCCCATCATAGTCCCTGAAGTGTCAGTATGCTGAGG
The DNA here is from genome assembly GCF_902686445.1 of Sciurus carolinensis. NCBI lineage: Eukaryota > Metazoa > Chordata > Mammalia > Rodentia > Sciuridae > Sciurus > Sciurus carolinensis. Next base: position 5,716 of record NW_025920354.1, read on the forward strand.
TCTATTGTAGTGAGGTGTCCAGGAAGTGATATGCATCCAGAAGCTTTCACTAGAGGGAGCAATGGCCATGATACTATGGCAGGAAAGTCCTTTACAATCTTAGACTCTTCCTACCTTTGCAGAGTAAGCTGAGTATCTTCCCACAATCCTGAGTCCTGAGAAGTGGCAGAGTTCTGGTCACAGGCCCTAATACCAATTGGGTGGAGAAGAGTTCATAAAGTGGCAACAGGCCATTTTCTTCTCATAGGAAGTCTAATCTGTTTGTAAAGAGAAAAATGTCCTGTCTTTTTTGATGCTTTAAATTTTCCACAAGGAAGGTAATTGAGGAGGTGGGAAGAGAACTAGCATTTGAATCTTGGGTTCAAGTCAGGCTCCACTCCTGACTATGGAGGGCTTTTATCTGCTCCTGTGTCTCTTCTGTGACCCAATCTTGTTGACAGGACAAGAGTGTGTGTGCAACAGGAACCATGTTTGCACATTTACTTTTCTGAGGTGCAACTGCCTTCGTATCCTCCCACCCCTGGCAGCTCTTCTTATTCCCTGCATTAATATGGGAGGGCCTAACAGAAAGTACAGGGCTGGGTGCACCACCTGAGAAATTTGTAGATATGGCATTGCTGTAAGTTACCTTGGGTTTGGGTTAATCAGGTATGGTAGGACTCATAGAAACAGATTTGACTCTCACAGAGGACTACATTTTCTTGCAAACAGTTGTGCAGGGCTATATGGGAAGTATTGAAAGGTTATGCAAAATAATATTCCTATAAGACAGCTCCCCAAGAAAATGGAGGGACAGTGTGGCTTGGAAGGAGGGAGGGGAAATTGATCAAACATTAAAACTCTGCCATGGCATTCTTTCCTAATGACAATGGGCTCTGGGAGAAAGGGATGGATACTGAATCCTGGGTCCTAAATCTTGACATTCTTCCATGGCAAATTATTTCTAAATGACAATGGGCAAGATTTGAGTACTCATCCTTCAGGATCCAGACTTTTATCTCCCCAGACAACAATAAGTTTCAGACTTTTTACAACTACCCTCCTAAATTAAAGTTTTAACCTGTAAAATTAGCCCCTGTTAGTCAAAACTGCATGCACATGGTTTCAATTACATCATTGTACCCTATAAAACCAAAATGTCATCTGTAACTAATGACCATTTTCCCATCTGGAAAGTAAACCCCCCACAGTGCCCAAGTCCGTGAAGGAATAAAGTCTTCTCTGAATCCGCTGAGGTCTGCCTCTTTTCTTTGTGTACTTAGAGTAAGAACCCTTTCTTTACAACCTTCAGCTCTTCTTACTTTTGGTAGGGCTCTCACAAGTGTACATCTTGAGTTATATTAAAAAAAGAAAACATTGCTTTTCATTTGAATTGTCCATGTAGGACTGTACTCTCCTGCCAGGTGTTTAAGACCAAGTTAGACAAAACTGACCTTGTTCATATCTATACTTATGAATGAGCTGAGATTCCTCAGAGATCACACTTGAGAATGCATGTGAAGCCTCCTGACACTACCTTTCCTCTACCAGTGGTGCCATGTCAGTGTGTTGATGACCAAAAGTGGCTTCTATTAGAGGTATCAGGGACATTTCTGTCTCCAATAACCCTCTTCTTTGTGAAAGGTGAATCATGAGCTGGCTTTCTATTCTCTATAGACCACTTGATTTTCCTGATTGGCAGATCAGGTGACTCATGAGAATTTCAGAGTCCTTAGAGGAGTCCCTCCTACCACTCTCTGTATACTCGCTGACCTTAGAGGGTAAGGGCCAAATATTGGCTGCTTTTTCCTTGGTCCTTTTACTTCCTTGATTTTGGTCTTCAATTTTTTTTAAAAAAACATCCAGCAAGGAAGTTTCACAAGACTAAAGGAGGGAGTAACAGGTTATAACTTCAATATCTCTAATTCTACAGTCATTTATCCCTTCTCTTTAATTGGGGTCGGTATTAGTAGTGGAAGTATTACATTCTGTCTGTCCTCTGTAGATGATTACCCATTACCTCAAATTAACTTGGGTTGTTTTATTAGAAGTTATACTTCTGTAAAGTGCTAACACATAACAATTTAAGTTTACAAAGAAAACACAAAATAAAATTAACAATAGCAAAAATGCATTCAGTTTGTGTAATAGCTATGGTCTAAGAAAAAACAACTATTTTATAATCCCAAACCTTACTTAGTTATATTATGTCTCCTGTTTATTTTGAGAGCACAGTAATTCTTACAACAAAAATTGAACTTTTGAACACAATTTTAAATGAGCCTAAGCTTAACCTATTTGGGAAACATTATAATGTGGAGTAAGGTGGGAGGCAGAGCCTTATCTCAGGTTAGGTTGGGTTCTTCACAAATAAAAATACAACATTACATCTGAAACATGAATCAAAGAAAAGCTAAAGAGATTTTAGATTCTTTTTTGTTGGAAAGTGGCAAATTGTTGGCAGTTTTACAAAATCCACCTTTAAGTAGATCAGGCTCTCATTATCTTCTTAAAATACATTTAAATTTTTACCCCAGTGTAAAAAGTAACATGAAATTTCACATACATCTTATTGATAACAAGTTAAGTTACAGAATATTAAATGATATAAAATTCCAATTTAAGTTTTTTTATTTCTATATATTTAAAATTATCAATTTAGAAAACTTCAGTTTGGAGAACACCTGCTTGGTAAAGTGCTCTTCCAAGCTTTATATTTATAATTTATATCTTAGAAGAACATGAGTATACTTAATATACAAAGAACTAATAGTATCACCATTATACAGATATTCTTATATTAACTAGGTTTAATTTCACAGTAAAATACAGAATCCACAAGTATTTACATCCTGCAGAGTTTAGCAGTACTAGTAAAAATAAATGATAGCCTTACATCTCTTATACATTTAGGGAACTGTGTTAATAATTCAATTTAGATTTAGTCAAAGCAGACAGATACAGGTAAGTTTTCCAAATGGCAGTGTTGCTCTATGCCAGATGTAAGGTACAAAAAATAGTACTTACTGGTTAAATCTACATAAACTTTTATTTTTAAAATTTTATAGAATATTTAGATAAGGCTGAGACATATATTTAGTTTCAGATGTATAAATATTTCTAGTCAAGTATATTTAGGTTATTCATGAAAATCAAGCCTGGTCAAAATCTTAAGTCATCTGTTTCTCTGACAAAAAAAAAAAAATCCTAAAAGCAATTGACATCACATTTTAATATTTTATAGCTGTCAAGTCTTCCACAAATTGGTATTCATCAGTCTGAGGTTTTTTTAATAGGTAGAAGAGGCAGAATAGGATATTTGGCAAAGCAGACTCATTTTACAATTTAAAAAATTGTCCAGAAGAGAATGAATGCCTCTTCTTTTATTATTATTATTATTTTATTTTCACAGACAGCATTTTGATTCAGTGTACACAAAAGGGGCATATATTATTGTTTCTATGGTTGTACACAATGTAGATTTATACAATTTGTGTCATCATACATGTACATAGGGTAATGATGTCTGTCTATTCCACCATTTTTTATACCCCCTACCTCTCATTTCCCTCTATCTAATCTAAAGTTCCTCCATTCTTCCCTCACCCACCACCCCACCACCTCCATTAAGTATCATCCACTTCTCAGAGTAAACATTCTACCCTTGATTTTTTGAGGTTGGCTTGTTTCACTTAACATGATATTCTCCAGTTATCTGCAAATGTCATCATAATTTTCTTCTTTATGACTGGATAACATTTCATTGTGTATATAGACCACAGTTTCTTTATCCATTCAACTGTTGAAGGGAATATAGTTTGGTTCCACAATCTAGCTATTATAAATTCAGCAGCTATTTTTTCCCCTGGGGCAAGTTATTCCCTCCTAAAACTAATCTTGGTTAAGATAACATTGATCCCTTTTTCCAGGGTCATTTTTTCTTTAAAGGTCTTTCTCACTTTAGTAGAATTCCAGTAGAGCAAGTTCTGTTTTCTTTTCCTGGAGGATACTTGCACTTGAAATTTTTAATTTTGGTGTGAGTATGTTATCTTTATATTTAATTTACACAACAAATTTTATCCCAGCAAAGGAATTAGACAGTTAGGCATATTTTAAATCTGTGTCTTAAATTCATTTTTTTTTTCAAATTTACACTCAAGTGGTTGTAACACAGGTTATTGTTTGACCAGTCTCCCTTACCACCATCATAATGCCATCAACTTTAAGTGAGCTCCCAATTGTTAATTGTACACAGAGACTCTCTCTTTACATACTTTTGTATATAAAGGCACTGTCTAGTAAAGGTCACAGAAATTATTAGGGACCTCTTTCTTCAGAAATCAGCAGGCCAAAGACAGGTCTTTGAATTCATGGGGACTCAGGGAGACCTTCGTTTTTTAGCTCTGTGGGCAAGAGGGAATGCCTGAACCCAGAAGTGTCCCCTGATCAAGTAGGGTAGATCTTAATAAGGGGAGACAATTTTGTCCTCACATTATAATTTAATAATATTAGAACCCACTGTTTCATATCCTGTAATTGGCAGCTTTCATCTTCCATCCTTGTTAAGACAGACAGCTTAGTTAATCATCAATGAATATAATGGGCTGTAGATAGGGTTTTCTCAAATGTAAAGCAACCTTGTGAGGTTAAGCATTCCAGTACACTCCTTTGACCCAGAGTGGCAGGAAAATGAAAATGGAGGTGGACCCAAATGGAAGTTACTAAAAGTTCAGGCTTAAGAACTAAAAGCACACAGTCAAATAGAAAGTTATGGGCCAAGTCAACAGCCTTGGTACCTTCCCAACAACTGTACAGAATAGATTTTAACAATTAGCCTTTACACTTTTAATATCTCTTGAGCATGGACTCTGATAAGTGTCTTTGTTCAAAGTCTAATTTCTGAACTAGTATACTCAAGTGGAGAAGCTTTCCAAATGTTTTCCCCTCACATTAGGAAGATCCATCTCTTTTTTCCTTTCAATCAAAACTAATTTTATTTCTTTTATTTTTGTTTTCTGCCACCATCCATGAGTTTCATTCTTTGAATCCAAGGGGCAAGAACCCATAAAGAAAATTGGTGAGGTCTATTGTTTATATAGATTCTTTCATCAGCAGAAACTGTGAACTGAGCCCTGTTCTCAAACTCTGATTTTATTCTCATGGGTAAAGTGTGGCTGGAAAGTAGGGTAGAGGTTACATCCTCCTTGCCTATTTCTCTACAGACAAGGCAGTTTTCCTGAGATTTTCTTTTTTGTCCTTTATATCAGGACTGTGTCCCTGACCCACAGCAATATGATTTGCAGCTGCCTGGGGCAAGACTTAGAAGTAGTACTCAGACTGAATTTCATGTACACATTATTATTTTCAATGGTGGAAATTTACAAAAAATGTATTAAGTTAACTTGCTCAAGTCTTTATAGCTACAAGGAAGCAAAACATGATGAGGTTTAGGTGTATCTCACACCAAACTCTATGTCCTTAAGCAGTGTAGATCACTGAGTACAATATCACCAATATTTTACAGAAAACACAACAGATTCATAAAAATGGAATCATTTTGTGTCTGAAATCATGTATCCCATCATGCATAAAATGGAAATAATACTTGCCTGCCTCTTTAACAACATGAAAATGTTGTAATACCAAAGAAATAAGGGTCTAAACATACTGCCTAGAAATCGAGGAAGAATCACTGTATGGTTCAGATATTAAGTGTCCCCCCTAAAAGCTCATGTATGGAGCATAACAGGAAGTTTAGGGGTGAAATGAGTGGGTTATGAGAACCTTAACTTGACCGGTGTCTCATTTCCCTGATAGGGCTAACTGGGTGGTACTGTAGGAAGGTAGGGTATGTATGGCTAGAAGTGGGTCCCTGGCCATGCCTCTGGGGCCTATATCTTGTCTGTGGCTAAGGAAATGCTCTCTCTATGCTTCCTGGTGTTGTGCCATTGTTGCTTTTGTCTTCCATGTTCTTCTGCCACGATATCCTGCCTCACCTTGGGTCCAGAGTAATAGAGTCAGCCATCGATGGACTGAGAACTCTGAAGTTGGGAACTCAAATAAACTTTTTCTCCTCTAAATTTGTGCTTGTCCACAAGCAAAATCACAAAAGCAGAAAAAGCTGACTAAAACAACTCATTAATAAATAGCAGGAGTTCTCCAGAAGCAGTAGAGGCTATGTCATTTACATAGTATTCTAAATGAATGGTGTATTCTGAGCTGTGAACCAGATGTCCAGATGTATGTATATATAAATATGTGACTTATGGTGTCAGTATGACTGACATTCATTTTATTAAGTGCTACACAGATACTATAAAATCAGTGATGATGATAAGTCCCTGTCAAGAAAAAGCAAGCTTACTGCTCATCAAAAAAGCAAGCTTACTGTTCATCATAAACAATGAGGTTGTTCAACTATTATAAATCCATACTTATGCCTTCCCTTCTTTTCCTTGAAAGCCAAATCAATGAAATAAAAAGCATAATACAGAAATAGATAATAGTATAGTAGAGTAGAGTATAATGCAGCTATAAATTACTGTAGAATTTCCTATATCCATTTCTAGTTATCTTTGGTTCATGAAAGAAGAAACAGTTCAAATCACCCTATTCAAAGGGAAAAGTCAATCCTATTAAAATATTTTAAAATTATTTAAAGAAAATTTCTCAGGATGGAATTTATAATGCATTTTAACTCACTATGTACCCTGTAGTCTTTTTCTTGAAACTAGGATTGCAGGGACTTTCTTTATGTGTTCCAAAATGCACTCTTATATTTGAGTATGAAGATGAAACAGGATTTTAAAATCCACTCTAGTTATCAAAGACAATAAAATCATGTGATTTCAGTGTAAAAAGTCTTTCAAGTGTCACAAGAATAAAATAAGCAATCATTCTAAACATTGGAAACTGAAGAGTGTTTTGTACTAGTCTTTTGAGCTATGACATTTCTAAATATTTCCTTCTACTACCTTGAGACCTTGCTTTTGTTTTTTTCCAGAACTCAGGACCTTGACCATTCTAAGCAAGACTTTAAAACAGTTAAAACCCCAAAGCTTATTATTTTAATGATGGACTACCAATATACAATGAAATTTATCACAACAAAAGTTCTATACTATTTGCCCACTGGCAGTTATAGAGATACACTGACTGATCCACCTGAGGTTTTCTTAACCAACAGTTTAAGCACCAAGTGGTCAATCATTTAAGCACAGAAATCTCCTGACATGTTAAGTCAAGGCTTTATCACAACCTGGGTTACTAAAGAGCAAGTTCCTAGGACTACAAAATTCAGTCAGCATATTTTCCATAGTTCTATCACTAAATCTACTTCTTATATGGCAGCAGGACTTAAAGCCAGGTTTTTTCATGTTGATGATTTTATTAAAATAGAATTAAAGGATATGACACCACTGGGTGGTAACATTGCTGATAATCTGTCTCTTCCTTATACTTTAAGTCTTTCTACAGTGAATTTCTACTGCTACTATATGGAAAAAAAATCAAAAACAAAATAAATGTCCTTATATTTCCTAGGTTTACAATATCTACTACAAACTAAGGGATCAAAAGAGAATCACAGTGGTTCACACATGGGTAACCACAAGACCTCTTTAAAAAATATCTAAGTCACACAGGATCAAATCTAGGCAGTACATAAATACCACACTCAAAAGAAGAAGCATAGTACATAAACACCTAAAAATTAATTTTTGAGGCCTATCAGAAAAACTTTCAAATCCCCTATTACTAGTTTGAAACATACACATCTTGGAAAAATGACTGTCAGACATAACCTGATTAACCATCTAACAGAAGCTAAGTAACTATTAATGTTGACAAAACAATACTCCATATTTATAGCATTCATGATCAGAAGAAGTCAAGGAACATAAACTGTTTATTTACCTTTTGTCCCATCACCATTTTATTTCACTTCTTTATTTAATAAGATTCTGATTTTCATCATTGCCACTGGTTATTTTCAGAGAATTCTGAAGTTCTTAAGACTGGGCAAACATACTATCCTTGTTTATACATCAACAGCTGAAAAGACTTGCACCAAACTGAGAAACCATTACTGTGTCAACCCATAAAGAACTGACATGAATGGGAAGCCCTACAGGAGGAATTTGTTTAACTTCAATTATTTTAGTAGTTTAAATCTCATCTTAAACATATAATTTTATATTTTAAAAAAGTTAATGACCATATAAAATAAAATATGTTGCATTGGAGGCCATGATGTTTTCTTCTAGATGATACTCAGGGATTTTAACTCATCCCCAAACAGGTATTCCATGATAAAAACACTATCACAAGCTGAATTATTCAGGTTTTTATTACCATAACAAAATGCCTTAGATAGGCTAACTTTATAAAGAAAATAACTTTATTTAGCCCACAGTTTTGGATATTCAACTGCATAGTGCTGGCATAAGTTCACTTATAATGAAGGCTTTCTTGGCTGCATCACATCAAGGCAGATGACAATGGTGGTACCCTGATTAGTAAAAGAAATTACATCCCAAAACAGGAAGTCAAAGAGCTGGGAGGGGTCATGCTAAGGTTTTTATAATCACTCACTAATAATAACAAGGCATTTCAAAAATTAACCCTTTTTTATCTTACCATTGGGTCACATAAACACTAACTCAGTGTCTTTCTAGGGCAAGTCCCTATATGACCTAAGAACCTTCATTACACCCCACCCCTTCAAATTACTATCACCTCACAGATCTTCCCAAGGAGACCAAGCTTCCAACACATGGACAACTGAGGAGCAAACCACATCAAAACCATAACATAGGTCATAGTCTACCACACTGTCTTCCAGGTATTTGTCATTTCAAAGTTCTGAACTTATAAATGCATGGAGGTCCAACCTTGAGGATAAACAATTGATCATGGAAGCTGCTACCCATCACCACTGGCACTTTTCAATCGATAGATTCTAAGAAGTCTTTGCATGATCCCATATTTCTCTCCATTCAGGTCACTAATCAGGTCAGAAAGGAAACCAAAAGTCAGTTGGAGTAACACAGGCATATGATTCCTTTTACTCAGATGCTGAAGCAGGAGGACAACAAGTTCAGGGCCACCCTGAGCAAATTAGCATAATCCTGTTTCAATGTCTTAAATGTAGGGGGCTGGGGATGTAGCTCACTAGGACATCACTAGCTTCAGCCCTCCTCTCTCTTTCTCTCTCTCACAATCACACACACATACACAAAAGGGGTAACCAAGAAACTTGTAGTAGAGCTCAGAAAAACCTACAGCAAAGAATGGTACTTCTGCATGATGAGAACTTTGAACATGAGGACACCAGCTAGCCTTAAAAGCAAATTCTCTTTCTGACTTTGATTCTTCCTCCTACTCCTTTTCTTATTCCCAAGGCAGGCCACAGAAACTAGAATTCCTCTTCCCCAAGGTCATTCTTAACAACATAGATATTTTAATAACCTCCCTCTGCCATTCTGGTTTAAGGCTGTTCATAAAGAAATTCTTGGTCCCACCTTGTCTGATAGAAGACTGTAAAACCCTCAATCCAGAAGGGGTCTTACCCTATAATGTGGAAGGACTGTAACAGAGACACAAAAGGCAAACCTGAAAAAACAAGTTTTGCTGCTTCCCCCTTCAGTCTATTAAATCATGTCATATCATTTTGTCTAGTCACACTTCTACAAAGCTGTACTATTTTTTAACTGTAGAAGAATGTAGTGTTAAGTCTATTTAAAATAAATTTAAAACATTAACAGTAGATAGTTATATAATCTTAAGGTTTGGACTCTTAAAATATATTTAAAAATTGTACATTTTCTCCCATACATAATAATTTCAGTTCAAACTTTATTCTCCCCTACAGGGAAGGATCACCAATTTTTTAAATTTTTCTTCATTTTCTTCAGTGAGTTGCCTCAATATCTATAATAGTTGAAAGCAGAACGAACCAAAATGTCCATTAGTAGAAAATATTGTTAAATAAAACAGACAATCTAAAACTGTAGCTATATACAGCATACTTTGAAGCTGCAAGTATTTTTAAAAGAATGGAGTGGTACTTTACATATTGATATGGAATTTAAGAGATATACATTCAGCTTAAAAATTTGAGTGAAAATCTTCAGTGTGAATCATCTCTACTTACATGAAAAGAAAATTAATTCACACTTACTCATGTGTATATAAAGTAATAGCTTCTATTAGATTATTTCAGAGATGAGTGGCTACCTCCCAGTAGAAAAATTAGGAGATTAAGGAAGAGACATCTCCAAACTATATATTTCTGCAGCACTTAAAATTTGAACCATGTAACTAATTCATCTGTTATTTAAATCAATGAGTAATTTAAATGTGCTTAAAGCCTAAAAGTAGTGTTTGTGATTATCTTTATAAAGTTGAGGGTAGGGAGACTGACCAACTGATTAGTCTCACAACCTCACTCTACAGTCACACATTTTAGCATTCCAAAAAGCAAACATCTCCCCCATCACTATCACCAACTATACTAAGTTCATGATCCTTAACAGCAATATATTTTTATTACCAAAGCAAGAATTAAGAATTCTTAATTAAGAATTAAGAATCTAAATTAAAACAATATTGACTGCAAAGGCGAGTTAGAGAAAAAACTTTTGCATGATGACCATTAACAATGATAGATGATCGAAATAAATTTAAAATTATATATGAATTCTTCAGGAATCTTAAATGGATGTATAATCTTTGTTGGACCTTCCTCATATCACCAAAAGAAATAAAACAGCACAGTAAATAGTTTTATTCCATCTTTCATATCTATATAAACACAAAAGAAATTGTGAAGTCAACTTATTAGAATATTGTAGTTCATTAGGAAGCTTGCCCAACTCAAGAACAGGGAAAATAAATCAAATGCAAGCTGTCAATTTTAGCATTTTTATATACAATATCAAGAAATCATATGCATAAACTCATTTTTTGAATAAACAATTGATAATAATTACTCAGCAATGTTAAAAATGCATGCAACTGTTCACAAAAAGAAAACCTGGTTGCTAGAGACACAAAACTCCAATAAACTGGTGGTGGGGGATGAGTGTCAAGTAACTAAAAGACAGAGGCAGGGAGACATCAAGAAGCTAAAGTCAAACACTACTTAAATGCCAAAGAAAAGGTTAATTTACCAGTGATCATTTCCATAACAATTTACCTATATTTCCTGAGCATCTACTGAGACATACAGAAACAATAAAACACTGTTTCTGCTTTCCAGAATCTTATACTCCAATTACAACTGTTAGAACACTCAAATAAAATTAAGAATAGGAAATATCAAAGATCAAGTACCTATAGGAACAAAAACAGACTTTACTACTACACAGACAGGAAAGGCAGGAGTGGGGCATGACTATGTATAAGCTAACTTTTCACATGAAAGAGAAAGATAAGAAAAAAATTCTAAGAAATAAAAATGCACAAAAAGCCAAAAAAGTAAAGTAAAACTTAAAGTTTACTTTCTTTTGAGGACATATATAAAAACTTAAGTTTAGTCATAAGAAGAACTAAGTTTCAAAAGTAAACTAGGGATAATTAATGCAGAAAAACAAACACATAGTGGTCAGGAACATAGACTTTCAAGAAAGATAGGCATAAAATTCAATTCTGAGTTCTTCTACCATTAGCAATTCTATCAAGCTCATGAAGTCTCCAACTCTTCACCTATAAAGTTTGGATCACAGTAAATGTCAACATAAATTAGAATGACCAAAAGAGAATAAAGCACTCAGATAATTTCTAACATTAATAAACAGCCAATAATTATTTCAGGAACTTGTTCTGTCATGAGGCAGAGACTATGATAATCAAGGACTCATGTAGGACTCTTTAATAGCAGTATGCACAGTGAATGGAATGACAAAACCCTAGAAATTAGGAATCTCTCATTTGTACATATTTGTTGGAAGAATGGAAAGAAGCAAAAAAAAAAAAAAACAATCAGGAAGCACAATGCAATAAGATGGCAAAAACTATATTTTTGAGGAGAGAGTTAAAAATTCAAGGTGACCTTTTCAGTAACAACAAACCCCACCATCAAATGTAACAATAATCCACCAATAAAAATACAGAATAAAAAAGATAACCTTTTGATTTGAAGACTGGATGACTAAGAAAATATCAAGTTTATTAATATAATTGAGGAAATTAGAGAAAAAAGAAAAAAAATTGCAAAGCTACTGATTCAAAATAAGGAAATTACAGGCATCCAGTGTTTATCAAGAAGAAGAAGAATAAAAAAATCTGAAGATTAGGAAAGAAAATGAGACTGGTCATGCAGAACGGGAAGCATTGGCAAGTGGGAAGAGAGGGACAGCAGAAACCATGGGGCTGTGGAATCACCAGAAGAGAAAACTCAATTCTAAAAAGAAAGATGACAACCAAACCCTAAGTAACAGGTAAAATTTGAAAGGGTAAAAAAAACATGAACAAAGGCCCCAGGAGGATGATTTGGAGGTGCTGGCTTCTAGAAGGCATGGAGAAGATAGGACTTCACAGCACTGCACATTCCACAGATCTTCAATGCTCATTATCACTTCAGATTACAAAATGAACTGACCTATGGTAATAGGATTAATGCAGAAAGTCTGTAAGGGTTTGCAATTTAAAGAAGTGATACTTATTCCAACTATGTCCCCAGCAGAACAGAGATAATACATGATAATGATTTTAATTACCTATTTTTTTAGTAGGAGCTCAAGGAACTGTAACTCAAGAACTTTCTCCTGTTCCTTGACATCCTTTGGCACATCTGATTCTACCGATTACTCCTCTTGGTAGAAACTGCTTTCCCGTTCTCTGACAGCCAATTCTCAGATCCTCCCCTTCTACCACCACCCTTTCTGTTTTTTTTTTAATTTAACAAAAACAGAATTGTCAGGGAACAGATTCTTTATGCCATTGCATGATAGGTACTTAATACAAATCAATTTTTAACTAGGAGTCTAGTACTGTGCCTTAGGAATTTATTAAATTTTGTGTTCATTTCTCTAACAAAGAAAAAATTCCAGTAGATTTTAAACTCTAGAGAGCAAACTTAATTTTTTAAAATTATTCAAAGGACCAAAATCAGTTGATTTGATTCTGATTACTCATGAATACCTGCCCCCAAAAGGATACTGACATTGAACTGGAAAGTAAACTTTCAATTCCTTTCCACCAGCAATAAGATAGCCCTTAATTTTTGAAAATACACAAAAGAGCAATATTTCCCCGGCCTCATCCCTCTCTGTAACTGAAAGTCAGAAGTGTTAAAATACTGTGTAGAGATTTTGCTCTGCCTGAAACAACTCTAAAACCCACTAAAAATGAACATAAGCTAAGAGATAATCAGTAGCAGATATACTACTTAGATATGACTAATTGTCATCATGAACTGTTAATAAAAACTTAAATCTTTCACTCTCTGTGAGTTTCTTCTCAAATATATATTGGTCATACTTCATTAACTTCAGTAATTTCCTTATTTTTTTACACTACACAATTGTCACATCTGCTCAAAACCTAAAAAAAATTAAATACTATATCATGACACACATCTTATTGATGCATTTTTAGAGACTGTTAAAAGGTCAAAATTTAAATAAGCAATTTCAATCTTTCTATACTTTTTAGGGCCCTCTTTGTGTTCTTTTGAACATATTAGCATATTATAAGTTTAACTGGATCCATTAAAATAATGATTAATGAGATTATCCAAGTTTGTAAAAATTTAACAGTTGTGAAAGCTACAATTGTAAATTTATTGAAGCATAGAACAGGGACTAAAGCAACACAATCCCTCACCTTTTTAGTTAACAGCATAAAAACAAGTTTAATATTTTAATAATACATTACAGAAACTTCATATAAAAGATACTGTTTTAGTTTCTGACTATATATGCTTTAGATAAATTTCAGTGCACTTTAGTATTTACATCACTATTTTGCCATTTTAAAGAAATAAAACTAAGATGAACAGTTTTGTAAGGCAATTTGTATAAATTGTCATACCTACCAAAAAGGATGAGCAAAAAAATTCAAGTTCTTGGATTAAGTACACGTGGGTATATGGAGACATCATTCTTTAAAAAGCAATGGGATCTTGAACAAGTTAATCACTCCAAGCCTGTTAATTAATCTACAGAATAGGGAAAATGCTACTTCTTTTGGTGTTATGGGAAAGCTACTATTATCAAGAACAAGAACTAAAGTGCTATGAATGTTTATGAATCTTTTCAAGGACCGTTCTCACATAAAATGCTACACAATTTAGACTAAGATTTCAGACTACACATGCTTAGATGCAGACTGTTTATGATTTTTGCCGTCCTGTTTCCCTTGAAATTTCAGGAAACTGGCACCAAGAAGAACACAAGAGTATCTGGCCATATGGTAAACTTATTTAGATAAAAATGTATGCAAAAAAATTAAACCCTTTAGTACCTTCTTTATGAAGTCATCCAGTCACCTATAAACTGATCATTAAGCTTTGTCTAAGCAAATTCCTCAGCCTTTTTCATATAAAAGCATCACTTCTGGCCTTGGACATTCTGAAAGTTTACCATGTTATGTTTCAAAATATTGGCCTTTTAAAAACAACTTATCATTGAAAATGTATATACCAAGCTTAGCATTAAAGGAAAAAGAACTTCAGTTTTGCAGTTTTTAAAAAGAATGAGGAATATTAATTAAATTGAGGGATATTTGTGGTGTATTGTTGGCCAATAGGAGAATACATTATATATGAAAAAATACTGGGTTGGTGGCAGTTGTGGAGCAAGCTGGCGTGTGAGCCTGGCCACCTACATCACGGAGGTAGGTGGTGGGCAGCTTTCCCAAACAGCCAGCAGGCCAAGGACAGACATCATAACTGAGCGACATCACCTGACCCCTGAACCTAGGTTGGTGCCATCACTGGTTTGTCACAGTCACAGAGTGACCTGTCGGGCGAGTCAGGCTGCTTGCATCCTGGAGCTAGCAGGCAGGCACCCAACCCACCTGTCTTGCAGAGCTGGGCGGCAGGTAGCCAACCCACCCAACCTTCAGGCCAAAGACATCCTCCATCACTGAGCAACCCCACCTGACAACCACACCAAAGTTTGTTGCCATCACGGAGTTAGCCAGAGGCTTCTTTATATGCTGGTGCAGGCATTTTGAATTATTCCTGAGGGCATGGCCATCATCATTGGAAGGGCAACTTCCTTCCTGAGACACCTACAGGAGGCTAGAGGACCTTCAACAAAACCCAGGAGCCAAGAAGAGGAGATATTGAGCAACTCAGGACCAACTCAGAGCCACAGGGGAATATACCCCACATGAAGGCCACAATCCTCAGAAGGCCAGCTTCCTAGTGGAGCACCATATTATCAAGTTCCTCCAAGACTTCAGGCTATTGAAGGCTAAGAGGTAAGTTACTGGATATCTACAGAGAAAATATTAGTCAATAGAGGAAATCTGCAATATCCCAGAATTTTACTATTAGAGGGGTAGATACCTGATAAATATGAGAAAACAAGGGAAGAAAATGTCCCAAACAAACCTAGATGGTATAGCAATAAAGTCCAATGACAGCATGGCAGAAGAAATGTCAGAAAGGGAGTTCAGAATGTACATAATCAAAGTGATCAGGGAAGCAATTGAGGAGATGAAAGAGCAAATGCAGGCATTGAGTGATTGCAACAATTGATAGTTAAAAGAGCAAATACAGGAAGCAAAAGATCATTTCAATAAAGAGAGATATTGAAAAAAAAAAACAAACAGAAATCCTTGAAATGAAGGAAACAATAAACCAAATTAAAAACTCCATAGAAAGCATAACAAATAGGATAGAACACCTGGAAGACAGAACCTCAGATATCAAAGACAAAATATTTAATCTTGAAAACAAAGTTGTCCAAACAGAGAAGACAATAAGAAATCATGAAAAGAAACTACAAGAACCATGGGATATCATGAAAAGGCCAAATTTAAGAATCATCAGGATTGAGGAAGACTTAGAGAAACAAACCAAAGGAATGAACAATCTATTCAATAAAATAATATCAGAAAATTTCCCATATCTGGAGAATGAAATGGAAAATCAAGTACAAGAGGCTTATAGGTCTCCAAATACACAAAATTAAAACAGAAACATACCAAGGCATATTATAATGAAAATACCTAACATACAAATTAGGAAAGAATTTTAAAGGCTGTGGGAGAAATGAATCAAATTACATTCAGGGGGAAACCAATACAGATATTAGCAGATTTATCAACCCAGACCATAAAAGCTAGAGGACCTGGAACAACATTTTTCAAGCTCTGAAAGAAAATGGATGCCAACCAAGAATATTATACCCAGCAAAACTTACCTTCAGATTTGACAATGAAATAAAATCCTTCCATGATAAACAAAAGCAAAAATAATTTACAAAAAGGAAGCCAGCATTACAGAATATTCTCAGCAAAATATTCCATGAGGAAGAGATGAAAAACAATGATGTAAATCAGCAAATGGAGAAACTACCCTAAAGGAATGACCAAATAAAGGAGAAATCAAGTCGTGTCAAAAAAAAAAAAAAAAAAGAAATGAGCCAAATGACCAGGAATACAAATCATATCTCAATAATAACCTTGGATGTTAAAGACCTGAAAAATCAATCAAAATACATAGACTTGTAGATTGAATTAAAAAGAAAGATCCAACAATTTGCTGCCTGCAAGAGACTCATCTCCTAGAGATACCCACAGAGTAAAGGAGAAAGGATAGGAAAAAATATACCATGCACATGAACACAGCATAAAAGCCATAATATCCGTCCTCATATCAGATAAGGTGGACTTCAAGCCAAAGTTAGTCAGAAGGGATAAAAAGGGACATTTCATACTGCTTAAGGGAAGCATAAATCAGCAAGACATAACAATCATAAATATTTATGCCCCAAACAGTGGCTCATGCATATATGTCAAACAAATCCTTCTCAATATCAGAGATCAAATGGATCAGAACAAAATAATTCTAGGTAATTTTAACACACCTCTCTCAACACTGGACAGAACCTCTGAACAAAAATTGAACAAAGAAACCATAGATCTCAAAAATAAAATCAATAATTTAGACTTAACAGACATTTATAGAATATACTATCCAACAAACTGAGAATACACTTTCTTCTCAGCAGCACATGGATCCTTCTCTAAAATAGACCATATATTATGCCACAAAACTACTCTTAGCAAATACAAGAAGATAGAGATAATACCTTGTATTCTATCAGATCATAATGGAATAAAATTAGAAATAAATGACAGAGTAAAAAACAGAAACTACTCCAACATCTGGAGATTAAATAATATGCTATTGTACAATGAATGGATAACAGAAGACATCAGGAGGGAAATTAAAAAATTCTTAGAGGTAAATGAGAACAAAGAAACAACATATCAAAATTTCTGGAACACTATGAAAGCAGTTCTTAGAGAAAAAATTATTTCATGGAGCACATTCAATAAAAGAAGAAAAAAATCAACAAATAAATGACCTAACACTATGCTCAAAGCCCTAGAGAAAGAACAGAGCAACACCGAGAGAAGTAGAAGACAGGAAATAGTTAAAATCAGAGCTGAAATCAAATAAATTGAAACAAATGAACCAAATGAAAAAATTGAAAAAATAAATATTTGGTTCTTTGAAAAAATAACAAAATTAATAAACCCTTAGCCATAATAACAAAGAAGAGAGAAAACCCAAATTACTAAAATTTGGAATGAACAAAAAAATCACAACAGACACAATTGAAATACAAAAAAAAATTAGAAGCTATTTTGAAAATCTATACTCCAACAAAATAGAAAATCTTGAAGACATCAACAGGTTTCTAGAGACATATGAATCACCTAAACTGAACCAGGAGCACATACACAATTTAAATAGATCAATTTCAAGTAATGAAATAGAAGAAGTCATCAAAAGTTTACCAACAAAGAAAAGTGCAGAACCAGATGGCTTCTCAGCTGAGTTCAACCAAACCTTTAAAGAAGAGCTCATTCCAATACTTCTCAAAATATTTTATGAAATAAAAGAGGAGGAAACCCTCCCAAACACATTCTATGAAGCCAATTTCACCCTGATACTAAACCAGACAGAGACACATTGAGGAAAGAAAATTTCAGACCAATATCCTTAATAAATATTGATGCAAAAATTCTCACAAAATCTTAGCAAATCACATACAAAAATATATTAAAAAGATAATGCACCATGATCAAATGGGTTTTTTCCCCGGGATGCAAGGTTGGTTCAACATCTGGAAATCAATAAATGTAATTCACCATATCAATAGTTTTAAAGTCAAGGATCACAAGATTATTGCAATAGATGCAGAAAAAGCATTTGATAAAATACAGCATCCTTCATGCTCAAAACACTGGAAAAAATAGGGATAGTGGAACATCCCTTAACATTGTAAAGGTCATCTATACGAAGCCCATGGCCAATATCATTCTAAATTAAGAAAAACTGAAAGCTTTCCCCCTAAAAACTGGAACAAGGCAGGGATGCCCTCTCTCACCACTTCTATTCAACATTGTCCTCGAAACTATAGCCAGAACAATTAGACAGAAGAAGGAAATTAAAGTGATATGAATAGGAGAAAAAGAACTCTAACTATCCCTCTTTGCTGATGACATGATTATATATTTAGAGAAACCAGAAAATTCCACCAGAAAACTTTTAGAACTCATAAGTGAATTCAGTAAAATATCAGGATATAACATTAATGCTCTTAAATACAATGCATTTTTAAACATAAGTGATGAATCTTCAGAAAGAGAAGTTAGGAAAACTACCCCATTCACAATAGCTTCAAAAAAAAATAAAACACTTGGGAATCAATCTAACAAAAGAGGTGAAAGACCTCTACAATGAGAACTAGAGAACACTAAAAAAGAAATTAAAGAAAACCTTAGAAGATGGAAAGATCTCCCATGTTCTTGGATAGGCAGAACTAATATTGTCAAAATGACCATACTACCAAAAATGGTATACAGATTCAATGCAATTCCAATTAAAATCTCAATGATGTACCTTACAGAAGTAGACCAAGCAATCATAAAATTTATCTGAAAGAATAAGAAACCCAGAATAGCTAAAACAATCCTTATCAAGAAGAGTGAAGCAGGGGGTATTGCAATACCAGAACTTCAACTCTACTACAAAGCAATAGTAACAAAAACTGTTTGGTATTGGCACCAAAATGGACAGGTAGATCAATGGTACAGAATAGAGGACATGGACACAAACCTAAATAAATACAATTTTCTCATACTAGACAAAGGGTCCAAAAATATGCAATGGAGAAAAGATAGCCTCTTCAACAAATGGTGATGGCAAAACTGGAAATCCATATGCAACAGAATGAAACTAAACCCCTATCTCTCACCCAGCACAAAACTTGACTCAAAATTGATCAAGGAAACAGACTAGAGACCCTTCATCTTATAGAAGAAAAACTAGGATCAAATCTTCAACATGTCAGCTTACAATCAGACTTCCTTAACAGGACTCCCATAGCACAAGAAATTAAAGCAAGAATCAATAACTGAGATAGATTCAAAGTAAATAGCTTTCTCTCAGCAAAGGTAACTATTAGAAATGTGAAGAGAGTGCCTACAGGGTGGGAGAAAATCTTTGCCACTCATATTTCAGATAGAGCACTAATTTTCAGAATACATAAATAAATCAAAAATCTCTACATCAATTATACAAATAACCCAATGAATAAATGGTCTAAGACAATGAACAAACACTTCACAGAAGGTCTACAAGCAATCAAAACATATATGAAAAAATGTTCAACATCTCTAGTAATAAGAGAAATGCAAATCAAAGCTACACTAAGATTCCATTTCACCCCAATTAGAAAGGTGATTATCAAGAATACAAGCAAAAATAGGTGTTGGTGAGGATGTGGGGACAAAGGTACACTCATACATTACTGATGGGGCTGCAAATTAGTGCAGCCACTCTGGAAATCAGTCTGGAGATTTCTTAGAAAATTGGAATGGAACCATCATTTGACCCAGCTATCCCACTCCTTGGCCTATACCCAAAGGACTTAATATTAGCAACTACAGAGATACAGCCACATCAATGTTCATAACTGCTCAATTTACAATAGCCAGATTGTGGAACCAACCTAAATGACCTTCAATTGATGAATTGATAAAGAAACTGTGGTATATACACACATATATTTATATATTTTCTTTTTCCCTATGCTATGGCAATTACTCACAACTAGATTTCTACTGAATTAACATTATATAAAGTTTTTTTTTTCTCTTTTGTTGTGCTGGGGATTGAATCCAGGACCTTTTACATGGGAGGCATGCATTCTACCAACTGAGCAATATTTGCAGCCACTATTCCTTTTTTAATAAGGCTACTAATATGTACTTTGTTAATAAAATGTACCTGTGTTATGAGAATAGTTGGACTGCAAACATCAAGCTAGCAGCTCTTTATCTTCATGGGGTACACATACCTCAGGGGACCACCCACCTTCAACCTCAGACCATTTTTTATTGTGTCTCCATTTAACACTTTTAGCATATCATTAAATTCTTGTGTATGTGTATTGGTACTTTTTGTAACCCATAAAGAGTGGATGCATTCCAAATGTGTCCCTTCTTTCTGTCTAAAGCGTGGTACAGGGTTTACTAAACTATTAACATTTTACACACATTGTTTGCTACAATATTAATGCCCATTTTTGAATGGTAATTTAAATTATTTCATCTTCTATAATTAGAGATCTAGTTAAACTTTGATGTAGATGGCACATTGATAATGTATTTCTAGAGTTCTTCATCCATTGTTGGAGCAAGTGTGATCCTAGCCACAGAGGTAACACTTGCTTTAATTTTTCATACTGGGTGATTTCAATTTTATTATTAAGCAGAAAATACTCCAAGTGTGGTATAGTGTTTTGCCACTCTGTTGAGAATACAGTATAATCAGAAGCCTGTGATATCAGAAAGACTGTGTTATTTAAATGCATAAGGCATTCAGCCAATATTTAATAAACTTACCATGTTCAAAATATAAACTGCTGTCATCATGCATGGAGTTCATGCCTCCTGAAGGCATGACATTAGCTTTGCCATGTTTTCTTTGCCATAAAACACCTAGTACCTTCCTGACATTTTTGTTTTTGTTGTTATTATTATTATCATTATTATTATTATTATTATTAGCTTTTGCTGTGCTGGGGATTTAACTCAGGGTCTTGTTCTTGCAAGGCAAGCACTCTACAAACTAAGGTATATCCCCAACTTGTTATTTTCTATTTTTATTATTTAATAATTTTCTACCTCCTGTACTATGTGATAGGTTTTGATCATGACTTGCCTGAGATAAAGGCAGGAGAATACCCTGAAGTGAAAGAAAACTCAATTCAAAATGGATCAAGAACCTTGGAATCAGACCAGAGACCCCACACCTTATAGAAGAAAAAGTAGGTTCAAATCTTCATCATGTCAGCTTAGGACCGAATATTCTTATCTAAAATATGAGAACCACTGAAATCCAAAACCTTCTGATTCCCCACATTTAAGGTAAGAGATATGAAAATGTAGGGATACCTGCAGCACTGTGTCAGTTCTCTGGAGCTCTCTTAATGGGGTCCTCTCAGCATAATATGTCTTTGACAAGCTCTAAACTTTCACAGTCAGATCCTCTGGCCTCTACTGTAGTCAACTGGACTTTATCGCACTAGTTTTCCTCCAAACAAACAGAACATTTCATGTCACTTTTTTCAAAGGACAGATCCCATGTCCTATTGATTCCCTGCACACTGTTGCACCCCCCAGGGGACTGTCATCTGAGATAAAGGCTGAGATAAAAGCTTGGCACTAACCTGGCCTTGAGTCATCAAGACTCCCCAGCTCACCTTCTCAAAATGAGGCTCCTGCTCAACTCCTGGGTCTGCTGAAGCTCTGGATCCCTGGTGAGGACAAAGGGGATGAAGAAGGAGAAGGATGGAGGAGGTGAGTCCCGGGGCACCCATTCTGCCCATGTGTGCTCTTCCTATATGTCATATATGCAGGTGTTTTCACCAGCATGGAACATGTGAGGTTATCATCTAGAAAATGGAAAGAGATTCCACAGGGAAAAAGGATTTTTGTACCAGTAGACACTAGTAAGACACAGGAAAAGAGGGACTGTGTAGGTGACTTCTGGAGACACATTGTTGTGAAGACCAGTAGCCCTCTCTCCCTACCCCTCACCCTTGCACAGCCAGTGTCCATGTCCTGCAGGTTCACTCAGAGCCTCCTACATGGTGAAGGAAACACCTTCATGAGTTGGTACCTGCCAAGGCCAGGTCAGTCTCCAAGGCTTCTTATGTAAAAGGTTTCCAAGGGATCCTTTGGGGTCCCAGATGTGTTCAGTGGCAGTTTGTCAGGGACAGACTTTACACTGAATATCAGCAAGGTATAGGCTGAGGATGCTGGAGCTTATTACTGCTTTGAAGCCACCACTGTGCCTCCCACAGTGGTGGAGACCTGACATAAACCTTCCTGAATAGGGGTGGCACAGCTGATGTGTGTGCTGCATAGGAAGCCTGCTGAGCACATTCTGAGTTGACCCAAGAGGTGGACTTTGGGCACCCCAGAGGATCCAAAGTGGTGAGTAATCTGAAAAGCTAGGCCCATCACCACCATGAGTCAGCTGCAGCATGACCAGCAGGATAGAGGGTGGAAGGCTCTCTGGACAACCAGACAGACAGACAGACAGACAGCACTGACCTGAAGGTCTCATGGTCCTCCTACTTCTTGTGCATCTGCAAGTGAAACACAGTCAGCACAGCAACCAGAAATCTAACATAAGGACAGATGTTAAATATGGATTAGGAGAAGCAGGTTGCTACAATGCTGACAGCCACTATTTGGTCTTATTCAGTAACTGACATTCCTACTTTCTGACTTCCTGCTCTGGACCAATCATTCCAACCCTGGGTTCACAGACTCACAAAGGCCTTCTACACAAGTCACCTGCAGGAGGAGTCTGGCTGAGAGTAATTAGTAGAAATGTTGCATTATGGAAAGCAGTATGGAGATTTCTCAGAAAACTTAGAATGGAACCACCATTTAACCCAGCTATCTCACACCTCAGTTTACACCCAAAGTACATAAAATAGCACACTACAGGGACATAACCACATCAATGTTTATAGCAGCTCAATTCCCAATAACTAAACTATGCAACCAACCTATTTGTCCTTCAACAGATGAAAGAATAAAAAAAGTGGTATATATACATAATGAATATTACTCAGCCTTAAAAAAAGAATAAAATGAGGGCATTTGGATGAGCTGGAGAATTTCATGCTAAACGAAAGAAGTCAATCCTCAAAAATTAAAGGCCAAATGTTTTTTTTCTGATATGAGGATACTAATTCACAATAAGGGGTGGGGTCAGGGAAGAATAGAGTTAATTTGGGTTAAACAGAGGGGAGTGAAGAAAGGGGAGGAAGGACAGTAGAGTGAATTGGACATTATTACCCTATGTGCATATATTAATAAATGACTGGTGTGAATCTACATCATTTAAAAACAGAAAAATGAGAAGTTATATTTCATTTTAGTGTAATGTTCAAAGTGCATTTTACTCTCATGTATAACTAATTAGAACAAATAAAAATAATGTGCTTTTTAAGCCTCTATGTGGATTTTGTGAATTCAAAGTAGATGTGAGATCTAAATCCTGATTGTTTTATTTGTTAAAGTTTTCTTTTGTGAGAGAAAAGGGGACTTCTTGTAATTCACACAGAGTTCTTGAAATAAACATCTAAATATTTTGGTTACAGCTGTGAAGAGGAGTGCCCAGAAGCAGGAACTGTTTACCATGTACAACTGTTTAGCAACTTAGATCCTGTGAAAAATAAAAAACCTATAGAACATACAAAAAGGGAAGTGGGAATAAAAATATACAAAGGGAAGGGTGAGAGGAATTGAAGCATGCCACTATGAAATGCAGTAAACCACACATTAAAACATTAAGCAAATTATTAAAAAATATATAAGAAATATAGAATATGACATACAAGGCAGAAGTAATGAGTTCTTCACTTTAAAAATTATATTAGCTTATTAATGCATTATTTTAAAGTAAATCAAAGCAACTTAACTACCATAATTAAATCTAAAAGAAGGAACTGCCAAGTCAGTTCTGATAGACAGAGAGTAGCAAGATATGGAACACAACCTACTCCAAAAACCTTCTGTGGTCCTCCAGTCCCAGGCTGCTGGGTAAGATGTGGGACCCAGGAAAATGGTGCAGCCTCTGCCCTGCAGAACTACTGCTGTCACTGCTCACTGGTTGACCTAGGCTGTTAAAGACTGGGAAACCTCCCTGCATGACCCGATGGTGGCTTTGATATTTCCATCCCGAGACCCAGGAATCCTTGACTGTCAAGTCTCCTGGCCCAATCATGTTCAAAGTTGCACTGAGTAAATAGCACCAGTGGAAGGTATTTCAAGAATGGTGGCCAAACAAAAGTGCCAATTCCAGCAGGGGGGTTAATGGATGACAGAAAGTTTGGCCAATCAGCACAGACTAGGGCCTTCAGTGTCCAATCTGTGCATACTACATTAGATGACACCTCATCCTGAGAAGGCAAACAAATGTCTCTTCATCCCAGAAGGTTAATAAACCTGTGGAACATGATGAGTAGAACAGTGAGCACTTTTGGACAGTTGGTGTATGTTTCATCAAAGAGAGACCCTGCAGAGAAACAAACTATTTGACCAATTGGAAGTGCCCAACATCCTTCAGGAAAATTTACTGGGCATTTGTAGAAGATGTGTGTATGTATTATAAAACAACTGCTCTCAACTTGCCCCCCCCAAACATTTAAAACTTTTGCTACATCTGTACATTCTAAATTTTAAAGAGGTTGCTGATATAGGTTACAATTATAATAAAATGTTACATACCCATTGGTTTTAAAAAGTCAGAAATGTCTTCTGAAAGTGACAGTGAAATGGAGTTGTTAGACTACCTCTAGGAATGGCATTGTCCACTTTTATTCAGGGGGTTAGAGGACATGGAGAAGACTTTGACCTTGAGAAGGGAGGGTCCTGGGCCAGACTGGTTATGTGTAAATTACATTTTTCATATTATAACCATTGCTTGGTGTGTGCATTTTACTCCTCATTCCTGTATATAAAGTTGACAATGCTAAGTATTTTTTTAGACATAATGACTTTTTAGATATTGTAATGTTCAAAGTAGAAGCAGTAAAATATAACACATTTTGTAAATTACATTTTTTGAACATTTCAAGGAAATGTTTTGGGGAGGACAATAGCCAAAACACCTGTTGCATAATAAACATTGTATGCTTGTTCTCTCGAACACCACACCAGTGTGCTATCAATGAAGCAAAAGTAACCAATGATCTAATGTTTGTGTGCTTTGTTTTACTTTGCACTGTATATAGTGTATATAAAGGACAAACAAGTTGAAATCTACACCTAGTTTTTCTAAATGTAAATGAGGTTTACACTGTATGACAAAAGTAGAATTAGTAAACAAATTTTATATGTTTTGTGCTAAAATTCCTAGGAAGGATTTTCTTTTTAAAATTGGATCATTATAGCACACTGAGTTGGTGAAGGACCAGAATGCTCATATTTTAAAGCCATTTTAAAATTAGAAGTGTTGTTACATGTGTTCAGTTTCTTCAAAACTGTCATATACATAGTGGACAAATTAGTTTTTAATTGAAACATCTTGTCTGTCTAGATGTTTAGAAGTGCCTGATGAATGTTAAATATACAGGTACTAAAATATCACTGCATAAGTCTGAATGTTCTCTCTGATATTTGGAGGCTAACACACAATAAGTTGGGGGAACACAGAATAAAATTTCATTGAATTAGATAAAGTGAAATTAAGGGAAGGAAGTGGAGATGGGTATAAGTATAATAATAGAATGAATCAGATATAAATTTCCTATGTTCATATGTGAATACACAAACAGTGTAAATCCACATTGCATACACTCACAAATATGGGAAGTTTTATTCCATGTATGTACATTGGTCAAAATACATACTACTGCCATGTACATCTAAAAAGAATAAGTTTTAAAAAAGAAAAATAATAAATCTAAAATACAAATAATGCAATTTACAGGGAACTCTAAATCTAAGGAAACATGTAGAATGAAAGCAAGGAATAGAAGAGTGTGATATAAAAATGTGGCCAAAAGAAAGCTGGGATGACCAAATTATTATGGAGAAAACAGTTTAAAGCAAGAAGTTATCTGAGATAAAATATATTTTAAATTAAAAAAATTTGAAAATAGGCAAAGTATAATATTATATGAAGATAAAAAAGCTTTGCCTAGAATACTACAAAAAGAATAGATATAGGTTCAACTCACACCATATATCTGACATATAAAGTTAAGACTGACAGAAGTAAATAAAGAAACCAAAATCAACACTTGAACACTAGGAGACACCAATATGCACTTGCTGTAAAGGAAAAGTCAAACAAAATGATAATAATAAAATACAGAAACTTTGAAAATAATTTAAATTATTTTGACTTTTATAATGTTTTCAATAGAAATGGAATATCAAAGTGGATCAGACAACAAGAAAGTAATAAACCAAAAGTTAATATGTATAAAAACATTAAAATTATTTTCTGATTATTAGAGAATAATGTTAGAAATCAAAAGTGTAAAGGATGTTCAAATATCAACATATATGTGGCAATTGATTGAACACACTTGTACATATCTTTTTCCAGAATTGAAAGATTAAAAGGATTTTGTGCTTCTCAAAGTTATCTGGAGACTACATGAAAATATTTCTCAAACTCCCAATGATATGTTTTGCCAAGACAGAAAAACTTATTCTAGAAATTTTATGGTATCTCAAATTTTTATGGAGATATCAAAAATATTCAAAGTCAAAATAAAATTGGGAGAAGGTTGTTTCATGATTTAAAAACATTAAAAACTATAAAATTTAATTGGTAATAGTGACATCAATTAAGACAGATGGACAGAGTGAATTCTGAGTGTAATAAGGTTTTGCATATACAGCAAATTAAGACATTTGAACACAAAAGTTTTTACAGCATTAATCAACAGAGCTACTATGAGGAAGCAAACCAAATAACCCTTGAAATTAGAGGATGGAGCAATCTGGAATATAGAAACTACCGAATATTTTTTCAAATTTTTGCGAACTCTATAATCAGGATAAATCTTCACTACATTATGTTAACTGAAATATGTCACAACCACAAAGAAAAATATGGGAGAACTCTACTGATATAAGAAAACTAAAAACAAACAAACAAACAAAAAAAAACAAACATGCAAAAAAAACCTTCTGAACAGAAATGAGAATGATATTAGTGATAGGAGAAGACAGAAATGAGCACTTGTTTACAAGGAAATATATTTATTGATTTTTGATATGTAAGAATTCTACAGATATATTATGTGACAATTGGAATTAATATTGCTGAACAGTATGTGTGATATGGTGAGAAAGCAAGTATTGTTTTGTGGTTTGATCACAATTAAAATTACAAATAACACATAAAACTGAAAAGATTGTAAAATGTTTGAAAGGTACTTTTCAAATATTATGGTCTTTATCCTATAAATAAGAACAAATTCATGAATATATATATATATATAAAGATCATGCATATAATCTAGAATTACTATTATAATTCTGAGGCAGGGAGGTAATAATTTCAATGCCATCCTCAATATCTTTGTGAGAAGTTCTCTCCAAATACAAATATAAATGAGCTGGAGATGTAGCCCATTGTTAGAGTACCCCTAGGTTCTATCCCTATTACATTAACATATAAAAAATTTGCATTACTATGTACATACACAGGATAAGAAATCAATCTGGATAAAATAAAAAATTCATTAAAAAAGGTATACTATTTATACAAACAAGTAAAAGCATATAAAATTTTATTGGCAATAGAAACAAGGTTCATGCATAACTTAATTTGAACATTATCCTAATTTGTGAAGTAATAGAAATTTTTATATATTCATAAAATATAGACAAAAATAAAACAGTGTTTTGTGAAGTGAGGAAACCTCTTCTAAAACATGAAATGTACTCTATAAAATGAAAGAATAAAGGAAAGGAAAATTTAACCAACCATAGATATATTATTTATAAATGCTTTCATATACCTACAATTTAGAACTATCATTACATATCACAAAAGAGCATTTATTGTGAATCTATTTTCACGGAAAATCCTTAACAAGTATTTATTTATAAAGAGCACATGTCAGTGAATTTTATGAATAAATATATGAATAAATATATGAATAATATTAAACTGCTTTAGGATATTATTAAAATGGATTGACCTAGAATTCTTCAAAAATGTGTACATTATCACCTGAAGACCCACAAATAACAGAAATCCTTTTAGATCATACTGATACTCACTAGTAAAGGAGAGTTTGGGTGGTTAATTTAAATGAACTGGGACATCACTGTAGACACACAGAAGATTTTACAGAATTTTTAAACAAGATAAACATGGGGCAGTACATATTCAATAACAAGAAAAATAAACCTAAACTTCTGAAAAATCATTTCTGCTAGGTAACTTCAACATTTTGAAGTTTGGCTTCTTCCTTGAACTTTGGGCCTCTCAACTCTGTCTTCTTATAGGTGTAGGTCACAGTATTTTATATCACTGAATTACTCTCAGTATTAATTTTCTAAAGTGAAGGATATATAACATACCAAGAAAGAGAGAGATTAATGACTGAATGGAATGTCATTAACATTTTATTTATACCAAAAATGCTGTTTTTTTTTGAAAGTGCAAATCTGAAACATTCTTATAGAGAAGTTTCCAGAAGATATTTATCAAGGGAAGAAAATTAAATAATTATAATTAATTAAAAATTATGAAGGAAAGTTATGCATACCCAGGAAAACCAAGTTTCTGTAGTTATCTACCATCACATCTCTATATAAGTTTTGTTGAGCTGGTTGAAGGCATTTCCAGTCCTCTTCAGTGAAATCAATGGCCACATCCCTAAATGTCAAAACTTCCTGAATAAAGGATAAGTAAATAAATATTACAGAGGAGAAGGGAGCAGCCCAAATTTCATATGACAGTGACTGCAGAATGTGAATCTAATGGAGGAGGCTCTCAATGCATCAGGCCTTGGACTGCCCACAGAATCTCTGTTGAAGAGGTGATTGTCTACTGTTAGCCTGAAGTCGGAATGCAGATAACCAGGGGATCACCAGCTGCCTGCTGATGCCTGGAAATTCACTGCCACAGTACCCACTGGTTTGGTTACATGTGGCTGCCACAATTTTGAGACAATAGCCAGCAACTGCAGGACCTGTGGACAGACTGAAAAAGCCCCATCTCTAGGACATCTCTGCCCAATCAACTACACCCTGCCAACAGGACCCCTGGACAAACTGACCATACCACATCTCTTGGACCCCTGAATCAGACAGACCACACTCTGCTCCAGGACCCCTTTCCAACCAACCACACCCTGACTCCAGGACTCCCAGCCAACCACACCCATGCCATGAACTGAAGCTCCCCATTTGTCAACATACTTGTAAGCCAGTTTGGCCATCTTGGATTACCTGGGAAGACCTGGGAAGCAGAAGCACCCATCTTTAGGTGGGGCAAATCCCATCCTGAGATGCCTACTGGAAACTGGAAGCTCATTGTCATGTATCTCTCATGCATCAGGCTGCTGAAGACTGGGAGCTTTGAATAAAACATAAGTGTTATAGTACAGGTTTTTTTTCCTCCTTTTTGAAAAATTATAAGTTTTTGTTTCTTTACTTTTCTTGCTCTATTTTCCTTTTGTTTACTGGTTTCCTCAGAGTGTCTTTCTCCCTTTTCTCATGCTAACAACAAACTACTTTTGATTAGCACTTTCACGCTTTCTATGATATAGAACTTCTATATACTAATTTCTCATCCCATTAACAGTTACATCTTACACCACTCCCCATCCACTTTGTCCTCCATTACAAACTGCAGGCCTTAATGCAAATCTCTCTGTTATAATGTAGATAAGATCTGAACTCACCCTCTGTTTATTATGACAATATTGTTAATGTCATCAAAGAATATTTTTGGATTAGGGCTACATATTGTCTGTATTGGGTGCTGCTATTATTGATATCCCCCTTAAAGAAGATGTTTTGGAAACCTATAGTGTCACTATAAGCATGTAGTGGGGAAAATGTAACACCCAAGGTCTGTACTGCTAGAGGGGAAGAGACATGAATAACATGAAAAGGCAAGGGAAGAAAATGTTCCAAACTTAGATTCTTTATTCAGAGAACCCAGTGACAGCATGGTAGAAGAAATGTCAGAAAAAAGTTCAGAATATTCATAATTAAAATAACTTATGAGGCAAAGGATGAAATAAAAGAGCAAATGCAGTCAACAAATGATCACTCCAATAAGCAGATGAAAGAGCAACTGCAAGAAGGAAAAAAATCACTTCAACAAAGAGGTAGAGATTCTCAAAAAAAAAAAAAAGAAAATTCTTGAAATGAAGAAAACAATAAACTAAATAAAAAACTCAATGGAAAGCATCACCAACAGACTAGATCACTTGGAAGAAAAAACCTCAGATAATGAAGACAAAATATTTAATCTTGAAAATAAAATTGACCAAACAGAGAAGATGGAAGATTATAAGAAATTCTGAATGAAAACTCCAAGAACTCTGAGACATCATGAAAAGACCAAATTTAAGAATTATTGGGATTGAGGAAGACACAGAGATACAAACCAAAAGAATGAACAACCTATTCAATGAACTGATATTAAAAAATTCCCCAAAACTGAAGAATGAAATGAAAAATCAAATGCAAGAGAGTTACAGAACACCAGATGCACAAAATTACAACAGATCCACACAAAATCACAATATAATGAATATGCCTCATATACAAAATAAATGATAGGATTTTTAAGGCTACAATAGAAAAGCATCAGAATACATATAGGAGGAAACCAATATGAATATCAGCAGATTTCCCAGTCTGTACCATAAAATTAGAAGGGCCTGGAACAACACATTTCAAGCTCTGAAAGAATGTGGTTGCCAACAAAGAATCCTATACCTAGCAAAAGTAATAGAAAGCCTGTGTCACAGAACATTCTCAGCAAAATATTCCATGAGGAGGAAATGAAAAACAACAATGTAGATCAGCAAAGGGAGGAACTACCTTAAAGGAAATACCAAAGGAAATACCAACTCAAGTTAAAAACCAAAAATAAACCCAAATTACTGGGACAACAAATCATACCTCAATAAAAACCCTGAATGTTAATGACCTAAAGTCATTAATCAAAAGAGATAGGTTGGCAAATTGGATTTAAAAAAAGACCCAACAATATGCTGCCTTCATAAAACTCATCTCATAGAAAAGGACATCTACAGACTAAAGGTAAAAGGATGGGAAAAAACCTAAAAAACCTACCACACACAGGGACTCAGTAAAAAGTTGGGGGTTTCATTCTTATATCAGATAAATTGGACTTAAAGTCATAGTTAGTCAGAAGGGATAAGAAAGGAAATTTCATACTGTTTAGGGGAACCATAAATCAGGAAGACATTATTATCATAAATATTTATGCCCCAAACAATGGTGCATCCATGTATATCAAGCAAATCCTTCTCAATTTCATGAATCAAACAGACCACAACACAAAAATTCTGGGTGACTTTAACACACCAATGTCACCACTGGGTAGATCCCCCGAACTAAATCTAAACAAAGAAAACATAGAATTCAATAAAACTATCAAAAACTTAAACTTAACAGATATGTATAGAATATTTGATCCATCAACAAGTGAATACACTTTCTTCACAGCAGCCCATGAATCCTTCTCTACAACAGATCATATGTTATGCCACAAAGCAGCCATTAGCAAATGTAAAAAAAAACAAAAATGAGATACTACCTTGCATTCTCTCAGATCATAATGGAATGAAATTAGAAATCAATGACAAAATAAAAAACAGAAACTACTCCAACACCTACAGACTAAATAATATGCTACTGAATGAAGCACGGATAACAGATAACATCAAGGAGAAAAAAAATATTGATAGAGGTAAATGAGATTGATCATACATATCAAAACCTCTGGGACACCATGAAAACAGTACTAAGAAGAAAATTCATTGCACAGAACTTATCCAAGAAAATCATAAAAAGTCAACAACTAAATGACTAACATTACATCTCAAAGCACTAGAAAAAGAAGAACAGAACAAAATCGTAAGAAGAAGACAGGAAATAATTAAAATCAGTGCAGAAATCAATGGAATAGAAACAAAAGAAACAATTCAAAAATTGGCAAAACAAAAAGTTGTTTTTCTGAAAAAGTAAACAAAATAGATAAACCCCTAACAACACTAAAAATGGAGAGTGAAAACTCAAATTACAAAAACTCATGATGAAAAAGGAATTATCATGACAGACACCACTGAAATGCAAAACATAATGAGAAGTTACTTTAAAAATCTATACTCCAAAAAATAGGAAATATTGAAGATATTGACAATCTTCTAGAGACATATGATCCTCACAAACTAAACCTGCAGGACATACATAATTTAAACAGGTCAATTTCAAGCAATGAAATAGAAGAAGTCATCCAAACCCTATGAACCAGGAAAAGCCCAGTACCAGATTTATTCTCAGTCGAGTTCTACAAGACCTTCAAAGAAGAACTCATGCCAATACTCCTTAGAGTATTCCAGGAAATATGAAAGGATGGAACCCTTCCAAACTCATTCTATGAGGCAGTATCACTCTACAAGACAAAGACTCATCGAGCAAAGAACATTTTAGTCTTTTAATTTTAGAACATTTTAGTCTGAATAGAGATGCAAAAATCCTTAACAAAATTTTAGCAAATGACATACAAAAACATATAAAGAAGATAGTGCACCACGATCAAGTGGGGATTATTTCAGGGATGCAAGGATGGTTCAACATCTGGAAATCAATAAATGTAATTCATCACTTCGATAGACTTAAGGTAAAGAGTCATATATTTATTTCAATAGATGCACAGTAAGTTTTGACAAAACACAGCATCCCCTCATACTCAAAGCAATAAGAAACATAGGGACAGTAGGAACATACTTCAACAATGTAAAGGCTACTTATGCTAAGCCCACAGCCAACATCATTCTTGATGGAGAAAAACTGAAACATTCCCTTTAAAAGCTGGAACAGGACAGGGATGCCCTCTTTCACTCCTTCTGTTCAACATCATCCCTGAAATACTAGCTGAAGCAATTAGACAGACCAAAGAAATTAAATGGATTCAAATAGGAAAAGAAGAACTAAAAGTGTCACTAATTGTCAATGATAAGATTCTATATTTAGAGGATCAAAAAAACTCCACCAGAAAACTTCTAGACCTAATAGATGAATTCACCAAAATAGCAGAATAGAAAATCAACATGCATAAATTTAAAGCATTTTAATTAATAAGCAATGTAATATCTAGAAGGGAAATAACTGTTCACAGTAGTCTCAAAAAATAAAATACTTGGGAATCAATCCAATCAATGAGTTAGAAGACCTCTACAATGAAATTGACATTAAACAAAGAAATGGCAGAAGATCTTAAAAGATGGAAAGATCTCCCATTTTCGTGGATAGTAAAAATTAATATTATCAAAATGGCCATACTTCCAGAAGTGTTATACATATTTAACATAATTCCAATTAAAATCCCAATGACGTTTACCACAGAAATAGAGAAAGTAATCATGAAATTTATGTGGAAGAACAAAAGACCCAGAATACAAAAAACAATCATTTACAGTAAGAGTGATGCATGAGATATCACAATACCAGACCTTAAACTGTAATATAGAGGAAGAGTAACAAAAACAGCATGGTATTGGCACCAAAATAGGAAGTCCAATGGTAAAGGATAGAAGACACAGAGACATACCCACATAAGTACAGTTATCTCATACTAGACAAAGTTGCCAAAAACTTACAATGGAGAAAAGATAGTCTATTAAACAAATGGTGCTGGCAAAACTGGAAATCCATATGCAGTAAAATGAAATTAAAACCTTATCTCTCACCCTGTGCAAAACTCAACTCAAAATGGACCAAGGATCTAGGAACTAGTCCTGATGCCCTTCAACAAATAGAAGAAAATTTGGTCCAAATCCCCATCACAGTGACTTAGGACCAAATTTCCTCAACAAGGCACACATAGTGCAAGAAATAAAAGCAAGAATCAATAAATGGGATAGATTCAAACTAAAAAGCTTTTTTTCTCAGCAAAGGAAACAATCAATAATGTTAAAAGAAAGGCTATAGAGTGGGAGGAAATCTTTTCCATACATACTTCAGACAGAGCACTAGTCTCCAAATATATAAAGAACTTAAAAAACTTTACACCAAAAAATACAAATAAACAAATCAATACATGGGCTAAGGAACTGGGCAGAGATTTCACAGAAGAAGATATACAGGTGATCAGCAAATATATGAAAAAGTGCTCTTCATTCCTAGTAATTACAGAAACACAAATTAAAATGACCCTGAGTTCATCGAACTCCAATTAGAATGGCTAATATTAACAACACAAGCAATAACAAGCGTTGGAGTGGATGTGGCAAAAAAGGCACAATCATACATTGCTGGTAGAGTTGCAAATTGGTGCAGCCACTCTGACAAGCAATATGGACATTCCTCAGAAAACTTGGAGTGGTCCTTCCATTTAACCCAGCTATCCCACTCCTCAGTTTATACCCAAAATACATAAAATCAGCTTAGTACAGTGATGCAGTCACATTAATGTTCATAGAAGTTCAAGTCATAATAGGTTGTGAAACCAACTGAGATGACCTTCAATAGATGAATACAAAAAGAAACTGTGGTATATATACACAATGGAATATTACTCTGACATAAAGAAAAGTAAAATTCTGGCATTTTCTTGTAAATGGATAAAGTTGAAAATTATCATGCTAAGTGAAATAGGCCAAGCTCAAAAAACCAAAGGTCGAATGTTTGCTCTGATAAGTAAATGAGTATATATAATGAGGGAGGATGGTGGAGGAAAGAGAAGAATGAAGGAACTTTGTATGGTGTAGAGGAAAATGGGGCAGGAGGGTGGGGGTTAAGAAAATATAGTAGAATGAGACAGTATTACCCTATGTATATGTATTATTATGTGAATTGTGTGAATCTACATTGTGTACAACCATAGAAATGAAAAGTTGTACCCCATTTGTGTACAATGAATCAAAGTGCAGGGAATTGTCCATTAAAATTGCACAATCATCAATCAGAGATTACTGAAATGAAGAAACTGATTCAATAGTTCTGGGATGGAGCTGGGTTTTCTGAAAATGTAACAATTTCTTTAGCTATTCAAAGACCACAGTGGGATTAGAGAAACTTTTGAAAGGCAATGAGATTGACCACATAAAGAAAACATTTATCAGTGAATTTGAGTTCAAATATTTTATGGTATTTATGCATGTTATTAAAACATCAAATAGCAACAACAATCCCATTTGAATATTTGGTTTTGCAAATTAAAATTATTTTAATATATAAAATTAAAACTATACATATTTATGCAATAAAGTTTTGATACATGTATATATATTGTATAATGTTTATAACAGGATAAACAATTAGTTTTTCAAACAATTTTCATTTTTATTTAAATTTATTGGTTGTTTTTAGTTCTACATGATAGTAGAATACATTTTCATGAAGTTATACAAGAATGGGATATACTCTATTCTAATTAGAATGACAATTGTCTTGTGGGTGGGCATGACGGTGGAACTCACTTAAGTATTTTCACATGTATACATAGAAAAATTATGTTAGATTTATTCTGCTGTCTTTCCAATTTTTATCCTCCTCCCTTCTTTTTTTCACCATTGTCTAATCTTATGAACTTTTCTTACTCTCTCCACTTTATGTGGTTTATATTTTACATATCAGCCAAAAATTAAACCTTTGGATTTGGGAATTGGCTTATTTCACTTACCATAATATTCTTTAGATCCATCCATTTACTTGTAAAAGTCATGGAGTCATTCTTCTTTATGGCTGATTAACAATGCATTGTGTATTTATGCGCCAATTTCTTTATCCATTCATTTGTTGAAGAGCACCTATGTTGCTTTCATAACTTAGCTATTTTAAATTGTGCTGCTATAAATATTGTGTCACTGTAGTATTCTGAATTTAATGTACTATGGATATATATTAAGGAGTGGGTTCTCTCATTTTAATGGTGGATACATTTCTTCAAGAATATTCATTTTCCTTCCCAGAGGGTTTACAAAAATCTGCAGTCCCACCAGCAATGTGTGAGCATTCTGTTTTCTGCACATCCTCATGAACACGTATTACTTATATTCTTGAAACTTACCATACTGACCAGACTGAGATGTAATCTCAGTGCACTTTTAATTTATATTTCTCTAATATCTAAAGATGTTGAACATTTTTTGAAATATTTGTTGATTATTTCTCTATTCTTTGTGAAAGGTCTGTTCAGTTCCTTTGTCCCTTTATTGATTTTTGTGTGCGTGTGTGCGTGTGAAAGATTTCTGAATTCATTGTACATCCTAGAAATTGACAACATATACAGGTAGCAAAATTCTTCTCCCATTCTATAGTTTCTGTCTTCATGTTTCTTATGGTGTAAGGGTATTTAGTTTGGGACCATCTAATTTATTATTGTTATTATTATTATTTTTTAGTGTCCTGTTCAGGAAATCAGTTCCTGTACAATCTGTTGGAGATCTGGGCCTAATTGCTCTTCTAGTTGGTTCTGTGTTCCTAGTAAAATTACTAGGTCTTTGATTTACTTAGTGTTAAAGTTTGTGAAGGGTGAAAAATAGGTATTAACTTTTATCTATTACATATGGATTTCCAGTTTTCCCAGTACCATTTGTTCAAAAGGCTGTCTTTTCTCCAGTGTGCACTTTTAACATCTTTGTCTAATATGAGGTAACTATATTTTTGTGGAATTAAAATATGCATCTTCAATTCTGTTCCATTTGCTTTCATGCCTATTTAGTTTTTTAACTATAGCTCTGTTAAATGATTTTCATTGTAGAGGTATTTCAAGTCTTTATGAGATTTATTCCTAAGTAGTTTTTTTTTTTTTGAGGCAATTGTGAATGGAATAGTTATCCTAATTTCTATAGTAGCTGATTCATTATTGATGTGTAGAAATTCGGTTGATTTATGGACATTCATTTTGTTTGTCATTACTTTGTTGAATTTCTTCATGAGTTCTACAAAATTACTAGTTGAGGTTTTAGGACTTTTACATATAGAATCAGGCTAACAGCAAAAACACATAGTTTGAACACTTTTTTCCTAATTATATCATTTAATTTCTAGCTTTAGATTAATTACTCTTGCCAGGATTTCAAGATGTATGTTGAATAAAATTGATAAATGAGGACATCCTGCTCTTCTACCTGTTTTTAGTGGGAATGACTTCAGTTTCTCCATTTAGAATGGTGTTCACATTGGTTTTGACCATGGTGACCTATCATTTTATTTTATTTATTTATTTTTAGGTTTTCTTTTCTTTTTTAATTTATTTTTATTGTAAACAAATGGGATACATGTTGTTTCTCTGTAAACGGAGTAAAGGCATACCATTTGTTTAATCAAACATTTACATAGGGCAAAGTTGTTTGATTTATTCTGTTAGTTTTTCCTTTCCCCCACCCCTCCCATGCCTCTTTTCCACCTATACAGTCCCTCCTTCCTCCATTCTTTCCCTTTCCCCCCATTATGTGTCATCATCTGCTTATCAGTGAGATCATTCATCCTTTGGTTTTTTTGAGATTGGCTTATCTCACTTAGCATTATGTACTCTAATTTCATCCATTTGCCCACAAATGCCATAGTTTATTTTTCTTTCTGGCTGATTAATATTCCAATGTATATATATACACAACAGTTTCTTTATCCATTGATCAATTGAAGGGCATCTAGATTGGTTCCACAATCTGGCTATCGTGAATTGAGCAGCTATGAACATTGATGTGGCTGTATCTCTGTTGTTTGCTGATTTTAAATCCTTTGGGTATAGACCAAGGAGTGAGATAGCTGAGTCAAATGGTGGTTCCATTCCAAGCTTTCTGAGCAATCTCCACACTGCTTCTCAGAGTGGTCACATTAATTTACAACCTTACCAGAAATGTATTACTGTACCTTTTTTGCCACAACCTTGACAACACCTATTGTTGCTTGTATTCTTGATAATTACCATTCTAATTGGGGTGAGATGGAATCTTAGGGTAGTTTTGATTTGCAATTCTCTTATTACTAGAGATGTTGAACATTTTTTCATATGTTTGTTGATCGCTTCTACATCTTCTTCTGGGAAGTGTCTGCTCTTTTCTTTAGCCCATTTGTTGATTGGGTTATTTCTATTCTTGGTGTAGAGTTTTTTGAGTTCTCTATATATTCTGGAAATTAATTTTCTAGCTGAAGTAAGAGTGGCAAAGATTTTCTCCCATTCTATAGGCTCTCTCATCACACTGCTGATGTGATGAGAGAAATCTTTGCTGAGAGAAAGCTTTTTAGTTTGAATCTATCCCAGTTATTGATTCTTACTTTTGTTTCTTGTGCTATGGGAGTCCTGTTAAGGAAGTCTGATCCTAGGATGACATGCTGAAGATTTGGACCTATTTTTTCTTCTAAATGATGAAGGGTCTCTGGTCTGATAACAAGGTATTTAATCCATTTTGAGTAGAGTTTTGTGCAGGGTGAGAGATAGGGGTATAGTTTCATTCTACTGCATATGGATTTCTAGTTTTCCCAGCACCATTTGTTAAACAGGCTATCTTTTCTCCATTGTAATTTTTTGGCACCTTTGTCTAGTATGAGAAAATATTATTTATTTGGGTTTGTGTCCACCTCCTCTATTCTGTACCATTGATATACATGTATACTTTGAGCCAATACCATACCATTTTTGTTACTATTTTTTGTAGTATAGTTGAAGATCTGGTATTATGATACCTTCTGCTTCACTCTTCCTGCTAAGGATTGCTTTAGCTATTCTGGGTTTCTTATTATTCCAGATGAATATCATGATTGCTTGCTCTATTTCTGTTAGGTACATCATTGGGATTTTAATTGGAATTGCATTGAATCTATATAGCACTTTTGGTAGTATGGCCATTTTGACAACATTAATTCTGCCTATCCAAGAACATGAAAGATCTTTCCATCTACTAAAGTTTTCTTTAATGTCTTTCTTTAGTGTTCTGTAGTTCTCATTGTAGTGGTCTTTCACTCTTTTGTTAGATTGATTCTTAAGAATTTTACTTTTTTTGAGACTTTTGTGAATGAGATAGTTTTCCTAACTTCTCTTTCTCAAGATTCATCACTTATGTATAAAAATCCATTGGATTTCTGAGCATTGATCTTATAACCTGCTACTTTACTGAATTCATTTATGAGTTCTACAAGTTTTCTGGTTAAATTTCCAGGTTCCTCTAAAAATATAATATCTTCAGCAAATATGGATAATTTGAGTTCTCTTTTCCTATTCATATCCCTTTAATTACTTTGGTCTAATTGCTCTGGCTAGTTTCAAGGACAATGTTGAATAGAAGTGGTGAAATAGGGCATCCCTGCCTTTTTCAAGTTTTTAGGGGGAGTGCTTTCAAATAGATCATAGTACAATAATACTAGGTGATTTTAACACACCTCTCTCACCACTGGACAGATCTTCCAAACAAAAATTGAATAAAGGAAACATAGATCTCAATAACACCATCAATAATTTAGACTTAATGGACATATATAGAATATACCATCCAAAAAAGAGAAGATACACTTTCTCTAACAGCACACGGATCCTTCTATTAAATATACCATATTTTATGCCACAAAGATAATGTTGTCAAATACAGGAAGAGATACTACCTTGAATTCTATCAGATTGTAATGGATTGAAATTAGATATAAATGACAGAAAAAACACAGAAACTACTCCAAAACCTGGAGATTAAATCATATGCTATTGTATGATGAATGGATAACAGAAGACATCAGGAGGAAAATAAAAATAATTATTAGAAGTAAAAAAGAACAAAGATATCATGTCAAAATCTCTGGGACACTATGAAAGCAGTACTTAGAGGAAGATTTATTTCATGGAGCACATTCAATAAAAGAATAAAAAATCAATAAATAAATGACTTAACACTACAGCTTAAAGCCCTAGAAAAAGAAGAACAGAGCAACACCAAAAGTAGTAGAAGACAGGAAATAGTTAAAATCAGAGCTGAAATCAATGAAATTGAAACAAAAAAATTGAAAAAATTAACAAAATAAATAGTTGGTTCTTTGAAAAAATAAACAAAATTGATAAACCCAGAGCCACACTAACAAAGAGAAGGAGAGAGAAAACTCAAATTACTAAAATTTGGAATGAACAAGAAAATATCACAACAGACATGATTGAAATACAAAACATAATTAGAAGCTGTTTTGAAAATCTATACTCCAACAAAATAGAAAATCTTGAAGACATCAACAGGTTTCTAGAGACATATGAATTAACTAAACTGAACCAGGAAGATATACACAATTTAAATAGATCAATTTCAAGTAATGAAATAGAAGAAGTCATCAAAAGCCTACCAACAAACAAAAGTCCGGGACCAGATGTGTTCTCAGCCAAATTCTACAAAACCTTTAAAGAAGAGCTCATTCCAATAGTCCTCAAAGTAATCCATGTATAAGAAGAGGAGGGAACCCTCCCAAACTCATTCTGTGAAGCCAACATCACCCTGATACCTAAACCAGACAGAGACACATCAAGGAAACAAAATTTCAGACCACTATCCTTAATGAACATCGATGCAAAAATTCTTCACCAAATTTTAGCAAATCGCATATGAAAATATATTCAAAAGGTAGTGCACCAAGATCAAGTGGGTTTTACCCCACGGATGCAAGGTTGGTTCAACATTCTGAAATTAATAAATGTAATTCACCATATTAACAGACTTAAAGTCAAGAATCACATGATTATTTTGATAGATGCAGAAAAAGCATTTGATAAAATACAGCATCCCTTCATGCTCAAAACACTAGAAAAAATAGGGATAGTGGGAACATTCCTTAACATTGTAAAGGCCATCTATGCTACGCCTATGGCCAATATTATTCTAAATGGTGAAAAACTGAAAGCATTCCCACTAAAAACTGTAACTATCATTTTAATGTGTTTTTGTATGCAATTTACCAGTATTTTATTAAGTATTTTTTGCATCTATGTTCATCAACGATATCAGCATAAAGTTTTTATTCTTTGATGTGACTTTGTCTGAATTTGGTCAGGGGGCTCTTAGTTTTATATAATTAGTTTGAAAGCATTCCTTAATTTTCTATATTGTGCAAAAATTTGAGGAGGATTGATGTTAGTTCTTTAAAAGCATTGTAGAACTTGGCTGAGAGTCTACTCAGTTCTAGATTTTTCTTTTTGTTAGGCTTTTCCATGGCACCTTCAATTTAATTACTAGTATTTGATCTCTTCAAATTTTCTAGATTCTTCTGTCTCAGTTTGGTTAGATCATACATATCTAGGAATATTGTAACACACTGGAGTATAAGAACACTATACTTTCTGATACTCCTCTCCATTTATGTAGGACTTGTGGTGATATTTTCATTGTGGATTTTAAAAAATTTACATTGTTCTCTCTTTCCCTATACTTAGCTGAGCTGAAAGTTTATCAAATTTGTTTAGTATTTCAGAGAACTAACTTTTTTTATTGATTTTTGAATTGTTTTTATAAGGTCAAATTTATTGAGTTGAACTCTGATTTTATTTCCTGGGATCTATTGATATTGTTATTGATTTTTTCTTCTTTGTCTAGGGCCTTAAGATGTAATCTTAGTTCATTTTTTCTGGCTTCCTGTTTATTTAATAAAGGAGCTCAATAGTATAAACTTTCTTCTTCTAGCCTCCTTCATAGTGGCCCAGAGGATATAATATGTTGTACCACCATTATCATTTACTTCTAAGTAGTTTTTATTTCACCACTGATTCATACTGCAATCCATTCGTCATTCAATAAAATGATGTGCAATGATTTAGTCTCCAGGTTTTTGAGTATTTTCTACTTTTTGTCTTATCATTGAATTCTAATTATATTTTTCAAAATGTTTCACATGCTGTGGAGATGAAGGCGTATTCAGTCATTGATCAATTAAATATTCTATATATGTCTGTTAAGTCTAGATTTTTTAGCATATTTATTTATTTTTTGTGTGAATTATCTATCTAATGTTGAGAGGGGGATGTTAAGTTTATCCAGCATTATTGCATTTTGGCCTATTTGATTCTTAATGTTAAGGAAAGTTTGCTTGATGTATGTAGCTGCTCCTTTTATAACATATCAATGACTGCTATTTCTTCTTGTATGATTCCCTTAAGCAGAATAAAATGGCCTTCTTTGTCTGTTTAACTATGCTTTGAAGTCCAATTTATCTGATATGGGAATAGTAACCCCTGCTTATTTATGAAGACAACATGAATAATATATTTTCCCCAAACATTCACTTTCTTTCTATGGATGTATTTCTTTATGCATAAGTCTTTGGAAGACAGCATATA
Organism: Sciurus carolinensis; assembly: GCF_902686445.1. Lineage (NCBI taxonomy): Eukaryota > Metazoa > Chordata > Mammalia > Rodentia > Sciuridae > Sciurus > Sciurus carolinensis. The sequence goes on from NW_025920354.1 coordinate 48,452, forward strand.
ATTGGGTCTTGTTTTTCAATTCAATCTGCAAGCCTATGGCTTTTTTTTTATGAATTTAGACAATTTGTGTTCAGTGTTATTATTGAAAAATGCTTTTTTTGTCATTTTGGTCTATTTGTAGTTTTTAACTTGAACTGATTCTCCTTTGAGTATTCTTCTAGTGTTGTTTCTGACTTTGTTATTTTTTTGTTTTAGCTCCATGTGTTTGTGAAATATTTTATTGAATATCTTTCGTAGTGTCAGCTTTAGGTTGTAAATTTTTAAACGTTATCATGGAAATTTTGTATCTTATCTTCAAATCAAAACCTTAATTTTTTTCTTTAGAGTTTGATATAGAGTATTCTAAAGCTTCCTATCTTTTAGGATCTGGGTTAAAAAATCAGCTGAGATTTACATTGGTTTTCCTCAAAATGTGACCAGTCTTTTTCTTTTGCTGCTTGTATGATTATATTTCCTGTATGTTAGATATTTTCAAAATGATGTGCTTTATAATGGATCTCATGCAATTTTGTATATCTGGAGTTCTGTATGCTTTCTGAATTTAATTTTCCATTTTGTTTTTAAGATATTGGAAATTTCCTGATGTTATTTTACTGTTAAGATTGTACAGTATTTTACCTCTATTTCAGAAACATTATCTTAAAATTTCTGTTAATAGTCCCTTAACATCTTTTATCTGTAGTCATCATTTTTTAAGATAATATACTTTGTCTTCAAGCCCTGATAATCTATATTCCATGAGGTCTAGTCTGCTGGTAATGCTTTCAATTAGATTTTTTTAAAATTGTATTTTATACCAACATGCAAACTGTTTATATATAAGATTATCAGAAAATTAATCAAAACCCTACAGAGAAAAAAATTGAGCTTATGACAAAAATTAAAGAACACAAAAAAATGGCGATGCACAATATATTTATGGATCAAAAGCCTCAGTATTATAAAGGTGTTAGAGCAGTACCAACTGAAATCTGAGCAAAGTTTGTAGCTTTTCTTTTCTTTTCTTTTATTGTAAACAAATGGGATACGTGTTGTTTCTCTGTTTGTACATGGTGTAAAGGCATACCATTTGTGTAATCATAAATTTACATAGGGTAATGTTTGATTCATTGTTATTTTTTCCCTTCCACCCCACCCCTCCCACCTCTCCTTTCCCTCTACACAGTCCTTCCTTCCTCCATTCTTGCCCCCCTCCCTAACCCTAACTCTAACCCTAACATTAACCCCTCCCACCCCCCATTATGTGTCATCCTCCACTTATTAGTGATATCATTCGTACTTTGGTTTTTGAGATTGGTTTATCTCACTTAGCATGATATTCTCCAATTTCATCCATTTGCCTGCAAATGCCATAATTTTATCATTCTTTATGGCTGAGTAATATTCCATTGTATATATATATACCACAGTTTCTTTATCCATTCATCAATTGAAGGACTAGGTTGGTTCCACAATCTGGTTATTGTGAACTGAGCAGATATGAACAGTGATGTGGCTGTATCTCTGTAGTATGCTGATTTTAAGTCCTTTGGGTATAGGCCAAGGAGTGGGATAGCTGGGTAAAATGGTGATTCCATTCCAAGTTTTCTAAGGAGTCTCCACATTGCTTTCCAGAGTGGCTGCACTAGTTTGCAGCCCCACCAGCAATGTATGAGTGTACCTTTCTCCCCACATCCTCGCCAACACCTGTTGTTGCTTGTATACTTGATAATTGCCATTCAATTGGGGTGAGATGGAACCTTAGGGTGGTTTTGATTTGCATTTCTCTTATTACTAAAGATGTTGAACATTTTTCCATATGTTTGTTGATTGCTTGCAGATCATTTTCTGTGAAGTATCTATTCATTTCCTTAGCCCATTTGTCAATTGGATTCTTTGCATTCTTGGTGTAGGGTTTTTTGAGTTCCTTATAGAATCTGGAGATTAGTGCTCTATCTGAAGTATGATTGGCAAAGATTTTCTCCCACTCTGTAGGCTCTTTCTTCGCATGGCTGATAGTTTCCTTTGCTGAGAGAAAGCTTTTTAGTTTGAATCTATCCCTGTTATTGATTCTTGTTTTTATTAATTGTGCTATGGAAGTCCTGTTGAGGAGCTCTGTTCCTAAGCTGACATGTTGAAGCTCTGGACCTCCTTTTTCTTCTATAAGATGCAAGGTCTCTGGTCTGATTCTGAGGTCCTTAATACATTTTGAGTTTAGTTTCATGCATGGTGAGAGATATGGGTTTAGTTTCATTCTGTTGCATATGGAATTCCAATTCTCCCAGCACCATTTGTTGAAGAGGCTATCTTTTCTCCATTGCATATTTTTGGCCCCTTTTTCTAGAATGAGAAAATTGTATTTATTTGGGTTTGTGTCCATGTCCTCTATTCTGTACCATTGATCCACCTTTCTATTTTGGTACCAATACCATGCCGTTTTTGTTACTATTGCTTTGTAGTAGAGTTGAAGATCTGGTATTGCGATACCCCCTGCTTCACCCTTTCTGCCAAGGATTGCTTTAGCTATTCTGGGTTTTTTATTCTTCCAGATGAATTTCATGATTGCTTGCTCTATTTCTGTAATGTATGTCATTGGGATTTTAATTGGAATTGCATTGAATCTGTATAGCACTTTTGGTAGTATGGCCATTTTGACAATATTAATTCTGCCTATCCAAGAACATGGGAGATCTTTCCATCTCTAAGGTTTTCTTTAATTTATTTTTTAGTGTTCTGTAGTTCTCATTGTAGAGGTCTTTCACCTCTTTTGTGAGATTGATTCCCAAGTATTTTATTTTTTTCGATGCAATTGTGAATGCGGTAGATTTCCTAATTTCTCTTTCTGAAGATTCATCACTTATGTATAAAAATGCATTAGATTTATGTGCATTGATCTTATATTTCGCTATTTTACTGAATTCACTTATGAGTTCTAAAAGTTTTCTGGTGGAATTTCATGGTTCTTCTAAGTATATAATCATATCATCAGCAAATAGGGATAGTTTGAGTTCTTCTTTTCCTATTCATATCCTTTTAATTTCTTTGGTCTGTCTAATTGCTCTGGCTAGAGTTTCAAGGACGATATTGAATAAAAGTGGTGAAAGAGGGCATCCCTGCCTTGTTCCAGTTTTTAGGGGGAATGCTGCCAGTTTTTCACCATTTAGAATTTTATTAGCCATGGGCTTAGCATAAATGGCCTTTACAATGTTAAGGAATATTCCCACTATCCCTATTTTTTCTAGTGTTTTGAGCATGAAGGGTGCTGTATTTTATCAAATGCTTTTTCTGCATCTATTGAAATAATCATATGATTCTTGACTTTAAGTCTATTAATATGATAAATGACATTATTGATTTCCTGATGTTGAACCAACCTTGCATCCCTGGGAAGAAACCCACTTGATCATGGTGCACTATCTTTTTAATATGTTTTTGTATGCAATTTGGTAACATTTTGTTCAGAATTTTTGCATCGATGTTCATTAAGGATATTGGTCTGAAATTTTTTTTCCTTGATGTGTCTCTGTCTGCTTTAGGTATCAGGGTAATATTGACTTCATAGAATGATTTTGGGAGGGTTCCCTCCTCTTCTATTTTATGGAATACTTTGACAAGTATTGAAATGAGCTCTTTGAAGGTTTTGTAGAACTCGGCTGAGAACCCATCTGGTCCTGGACTTTTCTTTGTTGGTAGGCTTTTGATGACTTCTTCTATTTCATTATTTGAAATTGGTCTATTTAAATTGTGTATGTCCTCCTCGTTCAGTTTAGGCAATTCATATGTCTCTAGAAACCTGTTGATGTCTTTGAAATTTTCTATTTTGTTGGAGTATAGATTTTAAAAATAGCTTCTAATTATGTTTTGTATTTCAATCGTGTCTGTTGTGATATTTCCTCGTTCATTCCGAATTTTAGTGATTTGGGTTTTCTCTTGTCTTCTCTTTGTAAGTGTGGCTAAAGGTTTATCAATTTTGTTTATTTTTTCAAAGAACCAACTATTTATTTGGTCAATTTTTTGTATTGTTTCTTTTGTTTCAATTTTGTTGATTTCAGCTCTGAATTTAACTATTTCCTGTATTCTACTACTTTTGGTGTTGTTCTGTTCTTCATTTTCTAGGGCTTTGAGCTGTAATTTTAGGTCATTTATTTGTTGAGTTTTACTTCTTTTATTAAATGCACTCCATGAAATAAATTTTCCTCTAAGTACTTCTTTCATAGTGTCCCAGAGATTTTGATATGATGTTTCTTTGTTCTCATTTACCTCTAAGAATTTTTAAATTTCCTTCCTAATATCTTCTGTTATCCATTCATCATATAATAGCATATTGTTCAATCTCCAGGTGTTGGAGTTGTTTCTGTTTTTTACTCTTTCATTTATTTCTAACTTCAATCCATTATGTTCTGATAGAATACAGTGTAGTGTCTCTATCTTCTTGTATTTGCTAACATTAGCTTTGTGGCATAATATATGGTCTATTTTAGAGAAGGATCCATGTGCTGCTGAGAAGAAAGTGTATTCGCTCTTGGTTGGATGGTATATTCTATAAATGTCTGTTAAGTCTAAATTATTGATTGTGTTATTGAGATCTATGGTTTCTTTGTTCAATTTTTGTCTCGAAGATCTGTCCAGTGGTGAGAGAGGCATGTTAAAATCGCCTAGAATTATTGTGTTATGGTCTATTTGGTTTCTAAAATTGAGACAGATTTGTTTGACATACATGGATGAGCCACTGTTTGGGGCATAGATGTTTATGATTGTTATATCTTGCTGATTTATGTTTCCCTTAAGCAGTATGAAATGTCCTTCTTTATCCCTTCTGACTAACTTTGGCTTGAAGTCCACATTATCTGAAATTAGAATGGATATTCCAGCTTTTTTGCTGAGTCCATGTGCATGGTATGTTTTTCCCCTTCCTTTCACCTTTAGTCTTGGTATCTCTTTCTATCAGGTGAGTCTCTTGCAGGCAACATATTGTTGGATCTTTGTTTTTAATACAATCTGCCATTCTATGTCTTTTGATTGAGGAATTCAGGCCATTAACTTTCAGGGTTATTATTGAGATATGATTTGTATTCCCAGTCATTTGGTTCATTTTTTAAATTTTATTTATTTATTTTTTGAAACAACTTGGGTCCTCCTTTATTTGACCTTTCCTTTAGGATAATTCTTCCCTTTGCTGATTTGTTTCTTTGTTTTTTATCTCTTCCTCATGGAATATTTTGCTGAGAATATTCCATGAGGAAGAGATAAAAAACAAAGAAGCAAATCAATTGGATTTTAATTTGGTTTATTACTACCTTCATTTTTATAATTTCCAATTAAATCTTCTTCAGGATCTATATCTCCTTATTGAAGTTACCTTTCAATTCTTGTATTTTTCCTTTTAATTCATTGATTTTGTCTTCATTTTTCTCATAGAGCAGTTTAACCATGAACTTTCTGAATTCCAACTCTGGCATTTCCTCCATTGTTGTGTCAATAAAATCTGTTGTTGAGGTATTCTGTTGTTTGGTATGTTTTTTCCTTCATTTTTCATATTGATTGTGTGTCCACCCATCTATTTGGATGGATCTGAATCAGTAGAGTTTCTACTTTATAAGTCTATATTGCTCCTCTATGTAATAAGCATCTCACAATTTGGGGGCAGAGGCCAATGATAGTAAAAATCTATGCCAAGAATATACAGCAGTAGATTAGGTACTTAGTTCCTAATTTGACATCTACAGTGTTACTTGGTATAATAAGCAGAAATAGAAGGATCAGTAATTTACATTAGTAAAAAAGTAAGTAATCATAAATTATGTCTGGTACAAACTCAAACAATAGGTGTTGTCTATGACTTCTGCCATATTAATTACTGGTCTGGCATTGGTGGTAGGGGAAGATATTATATAAATCAAGTATCATAAAGAGATGTTAAGAATCCATTTGGTTGTGGAACAAGGAGATAGGAAGGTAGAAAATGTGTGCAATTTTAAAGGGTAGAGTGCAATAAATGGTAACATAGGATGTCATGATAATGAGGAAGAGGGAGACAAAAATAGAAGAAAGAATATAAAGGAAGAAAGAGTGGGTTAGAATTTGGTTGTTCACAATAGAAAATGGAGAGGGGAAAAGAGAAATAGAGAATATAGTGGTGGAAAAAAGTATACAAAACAAAATCAAACTATGCTAATCAAAAACCTTGACCCTCAAAAAACTGGCCATGAAAAATAACCTTCAGCAAAAAGACTAGAAATTAGGAAGAGCAACAACTCTTTATATGTATAGGTGTTCTTGAACCAATCAGTTTATATTGAAGTAAATCAAAACAACAAAAACAAAATAAAACATATCCAAAAATAAAAAAAGTGAAAAACCTGGATGAAAAGTTAAGAAATTATGGAGTCATTTTGACTGTGTTCGACAAATAGTGAGCATGTGTTTGCTCTCTGTCCCCAACTGATTTTGTTTCTTCTTGAGGTGTGAACTGAGTGTGGGATATGGGGTGTGGGTTGTCAAGCCCTTCCTTTTTATTGTGTTGCTCACCATGTTGCCAGCTGGATTCTAAGATTTCTAAACTTTTCTTCTTGTGAGATAGATAAGGGGTGAAATGGGAAGAGCTGTGCACCCATTACCAGTGTGTGCTCTGCATAGGGCTCTATGAGAGAAGGTCCCATGTGTGGAGTTCCTGGTTGCAGAGACTTAGTTTTAATTTGATTCTCATTGCTTTATTTTGTGGTGAGTTGCTGGCATTGTTGAATTAATATTCCTCTAAAGCCTGGCAGATGTCAACCTGTGATGGACTGGGCACCTCAGGTGGTGAAATATTGGGCTGGTTGGGGCTGCCTGTGGGCCAGAGAGCAATGCAGGTGCCTGAGTCAGATTGAACTGGCAGGGACATTGCAGACTGGCACTCTGCACTATGGGCCAAGCAGTGAAATTGCAGGCATAATTGGTCAAGCAGTGGGCAGGGTGTGAGGTTTGGGGGCTTAGAATACTGGGTCTTTGTGGTCCAGAGGACCCAGGATGATTGTGGTCACAGACACCAAACAGATAGGGCAAACCAGGAGTAGTTGGATGTCAGAAAATTGGCAGGTGCCAGCAACAGGTAGGGCACTATAAATGGTGGAAGCCAGGGACTCAGTAGGTGCTGAACTAGGTGGGTTCAAGGGAAAGGTGGGTGCTGTGGACTTGGAAGTACCCAGAACCATTCAGGCAGTTAATCACAGAGCTATGTACCCTGAAACTCACCACATCAAATATCTGATTCATTGTAGCTGGCCTTAGAATTGGAGACAGTTGGGTTCTCCCTACCTCTCCAAATGTTCTTGGTTTCTTCTTTTCCCTGGGTTTTTAAATCTCAGTTAAGTCTTTGCTAGGCTCAGAGAGGTTTATGCATGCCTAGTCATAATCTCCCAAATCTGGGTTTCCACTATCCATTGGAGCAGCTGTTGTTGACTCTCAAGTTGACTCCTGGTTCAGCTCTCCTATGATGATTGGTAGGCTTGCTGTAACTTTTTTGGATCAATTTAATGAGTTGAACATTCTCTGGTTCAGCAAGAGCACATTGACCCTTCAGTCTCAAGATTTTTCACTTGAAGCCTCAGAGAGAAGTACTATTTTCACAACTTGAGTTCTGGGTAAGTGAGCTGGAAGAAATGCTGCCTCACTCTAATACACCATCTTGCCTGTCTCAATGATAATCTTTTTTTAGATATTTTTCAAATGTGTACATAATACTGTATGAGTTTTTTGTATCTTAAGTCATAAAACCAAAAATAATGTGGATAGTGGTAATAGTATTCCTTTTTATGATATTTTATGAAGTATCCATCAAATGGTAGAGCTCAATATTTACCAAAGTTCATTTGATCTGAAATTCAGATTTAAGAAAATATTAAGGTCAAAAGAGAGTTTGAATGTTAAAACAATTATCAAAGCAGGATATTTACTATAAATGAGAAGAGCAAGAGACATGAGAAGACAGCAAAATCAATTGGATCAAATGATATTTATATTTTATGTGCACAGATATAAAAATATCAACCTTTTATACATTAAAATAATTTTCATGTAAAGAAAAATAAAAATATTCAATTTTTAAAAACAAAAAATTAATTTGTGATGTTTTTACTTAAAGAAATGATTGAATCATGCACAGGGGCACATACCCCTAATCCCATCTGTTTGGGCGGAGGGGGCATGAAGATTTCAATTTCAATGCCACTCTATGCAAAATAGTAAGACCCTAAGCAACTTAGTGACACCTTGACTCAAAATAGAAAAAAGAATATAAAGTGCTGAGGATATGGATACATGGGTACAATCCATGGTCAAAATAAATAAATAAATAAATAAATAAGGCTATATTGTTCAAAGGGACACTGAGAAGGATGACAAATATTTTTTTCAAACAATATTTTGTTTAAGGAGATGGCAATACCCTGTAAAGAAACAATATATCCTTAAAAGTGAAATATTAATATGGTTGAAATATCTTGTGGACAAGTTCTTAAAAGATGAATTTGGTTGTATTTGCCAAACACCCTGCAATAACCCGATCTTCTGTTTAAAAAAAAAAATTAAAACCCACTGATGCATACTAATTTGAGCAAGATCTGAGAGCTAAAAGTATCATAGTTTCAGATATTCATCCAAGAGTACCAAATTCATATACTTTATCTCATCTCAGTCCCAAAGGAGTGGAGCCAACCATCTCTGAACTGAGACTTCTGAAACTGTTAGCCCCATAATAAATTTTTCATTCTCTAAAATTGCTCTTGTATAGAATTTTTGTGACAGTTGTAAAAATCTGACTAAAACAGTCAGATGCTGGTCTTTAATTTTAGCTTAATATGTAAACTCCTGTATTAGGCCTTAAAAAGAAAAAAAATAAAACATTTGATTTGTACACCAGAACTCCAAGCTGCCTGTGTGTGTGAAGTTAAAAGATACTCATGACACTCCCTGCCCTACACCTACCTGACACAAAAGGTTATAAGACTATATAATAAAGGTGAGAAACAAGGTGAGGTTCTGAGCTTGACCATACTATGAAAGAAAGTTTCTCCTTCCCTTGGGGTGTGATTGCCAATTGTGATCTACCACAAGAGGTTGAGAAACCCACTCTCAACCATTTCCTTGGGAAAAAATACATCCCAACAGAGTACAGCACAGATGAGAAACTTCAAAGATTTTACAAAGGAGGAAACATTAAAATTACAAAAAAATAATATGAGTATAAAGCAATACTATTTAAGGACATTAAAAATCAAGCTAAAAGATTATTGTGTATTCTCCAGGAAGAGAAAAAAAAAAAAAAACAATCACACACATGCAACAAACTAATGGTCACCCAGGAGTTAAGTGATTGGAATTGTCAGGCCTGCTGTGGTAAGGTAAAAATTAAAGTACCTTTGGAAAATGGCATGACATTTTCTATGCAGGCACATACTATGAACCATTAATTATACCCCTAGATAGAAAATAAGTAGGAAAAATGATTATAAGAGAATGCTCTAACTGGAACCCACCACTGTTGACTTTACCACTGGGAGAATTTCCTTCAGCTGCCACCACACTGTGCAGGCTAGGACCCTTCAACCTCGATGATGGGACCCAGTTTTCACATAAGTACAGAGCCCTAGCACCATCTCAGAGAAAAGCATAGGGCAGTTGTCTAATTACCAACAAGGACCAGAAGGACAAAGCAAAATGGAAAGAGAAAAATAAAGAAGTGGTAGAGGAGGTTAAGAAGGGGGCTGAGGAGGAAAAAGTGCCTGCTGAGTAAGAAGAGGGGAATAAACAATATGCAGAAGAGGAGGAAGAACAGAAGAAAGAAGATAAAGTAAATACCAATTGGGAGAAATCAGAAAATGGGGTGAGAGCAGGAGACCCCTTCCAATGGTTTTGGGATGGAATGACCCTTGGAAAGTGAGAGTGGGAAAAAACTAGAGTGCAAACACTTTACTACTGTTTGTAGCTTGGAAAACTGCACAAGAGATACATTTTTTTATTCCAGCCTTCTTGTGTCCATCTGTCTAGATGCTGATACTCCCCACTAACTCTCCCCTTGTTACACCATCTGGTCTGCTCCATTTGAGCTTTCCTCTGGTCACCAGTTTCATTTCTCCCCTTACTTGCTCTTTTGCTACCTCATACCACTTATACTCTCATTGCCTCTCATAGCAGCCTCCAGCCTTGCATCCTGCTCCAGCCTTCTCTAGATTTACTTCACAAATTCTCCTATCAGCTACCAGGAGGCTGGAGTGAGGTCAGGGTCAGAAACAAACCCACATCTTCCACTTTCTCCTGTACTTTTTGCATAAATAAGTTTAGAGGGAGTAATGCTTCTCTTTTATTTTTTGCTTGCATTGTTTTTAAAAAAGGATAAGTAGTACTATACAGAAAAGGAAAAGAGTACTTACTATCAGACATTATGGAAGGGTACTAAGAGGAAGAAGCCATGAAGGTGTTCTCAGGGCAACATTAACGTTCTATTTCTTGATGTAAGCAATAGTACATGTTATTTTTCCTTTGTGTTAATTCAAGAAACTCTATAATTTCAATGTGTGCCTGCTCTTCCTGTACTTAATAAAATCAAATTTATTACATGAATGGCTGTGAGTAAGAGCAAAATAAGGGATTTTAAATGACATTTGAGAACACTTTATTTTTAATTTATTTTATTTTTTCTAATTACTTGTACATGGCACTAGAATGCATTTATACATTTTGTAGATCACACATAAATGGAATGTAATCCCTGGGAACATATTATAATAATGGACACAACAATTTGGTTGATTGTGGTGCTGGTTTTAAGAATATGTACATATGCCACAAGATAAAAGGATACACTTAAGATATGTGCAGGTAAATATGTGCCAATTAAACCTCCATAAGACTGTTAAAAAGTGGGGTGTATCCAAATTGATGTTAAAAATGAAATACAGAGACATAAATTAGTAATCTATAAAATGACTAGTAATTTATTAGCAAATCATCCATCTTGATAGTTTGAAACAAATAAATTTTATAAAAGTAAGAGTAGAGAAAAAATCCCAAGCAAAAGAGTAAAATTAAAAGATATTGAAAATAAACATAACACAGTATCACCAAAGTCAATGATGGTGCTTTTAAAACGTAAATGAGCCAGATATAATGGAGCAAGCGTGTATTCCAAACAACTCAGAAGGATTAGGCAGGAGTATCAAGAATTCAAAGACAGCCTCAGTAACTTAGTGAATCACTTACTAACTCAGAGACACCCTGCTAAATTCAATAATTCAATAAGTAAAAATTATATCAATTATATACTATGTAATTGCATATATATACATATATATAATGATGTCTCACTTGAAGTGAATTTGCAATTAAAACTGGCATTGTGCTGGATGTGGAGGCACACACCTGTAATCCCAGTCTTCTGGGAGGCTGAGGTAGGAGGAATGCAAGTTGGAGGCCAACCTCAGCAACTTAGTGAGACCCTGTCTCAAAGTAAAAAAGGATTGGGGATGTAGCTCAGCATAAAGTGTCCTTAGGATTAGCACCCAGTACCAAAAATGAATAAATAAATTTAAAAACTGGTATTGCATAATATAGATGGTAAAACCAATACTCATCATCTAAAATTATGACTTTTCTGTACTTAGAATGACATTAAGTAGAAAATTTAAAACACCAAGACAATCGAGAAAAAGATACTGGCAAAAGGAAAATACTGTACATTTTAGTTACCAGTATTTCTTCCTGCCTTTTGAAATTCATTTCTTGTGAAATTCATTCTAAGATGATTCTGCTATTTTCCAAATACCTGAATGTAATGACAAGCATCTAGTTGGGAGAGATTACTATATGGTAGAGGTCCTTTGATATCTCCATTCCACTGTTGTACATGACATCTACCACTGACCAAAACACCACAATGCCACAATAAAATGATGTTATAAATTTAAAGCAATCAGGGTAGACTTCATGATAAAATTAATACATGGTCAAACTCAAGAAAAACTCTTAGTAAGTCTTTTGCTATTTAGACAGTTTTAAATCAGAGATTGTAGTGTAGGAAAGAGAAAAAATGGCATTCTTTCCAAAGAAAAATGCTAGGATATGGGGATATTTGTATAATAGTAAAAATGCTATTGTATGCTTTACTCATACCACATAACCCATTTCACATACTAAGTATAACTTTAAGAATTATGAAAGAAGAAATATAAAAGAAAATATAAAGCATCCAAAAGTTGACATAAGAATGTGAGACAGGATGCAGATGGTGGTGCACAATTGATATATCCAGTACTCTAGAGGCTAAGGCAGGAGGATCACAAGTCTATGACCAAACCAAGAAACTTATCAAATGTGTCTAAAAATAAAATTTAAAAAAGAGTTGAGGATATAGCTCAGTAATAGAACACCAGTTTCAATCCCTAATCAAAAAGGGAAAAAGAACAACACAAGTTATTTTTTCAAACTTACACAAAATAATATTTTTAAATTTATAAATTGTAAAATATTAAAATAAAAATTATATTCATTAAATGATTCCATGAAATGGTGCAAGGACAAATGACCTAATTACCTCATGTATATCAAATGCTTATAAAAAGAAAACTACACACTGCAAAAAGAAAAACAGGCAAGAAACTTGAATATTCACTTTAAATAGACCATATATAAGTGTTCCATAGTCATAAAAAAATAAAAATCTTTAGAAATTAGGTAATGTAAAATAATATCACATCAAATACACAAAGTTAAATAGTATTGATGAACATGTGGAAGAAAAGCATTCTCATAAAGGGAAGATATGGTTTTAACTGTTATTATCCATGTGCAGAATTTTATTTGTAATCAAGCATACATTATACACCACTACCAGAAACAGAGATTGAAATTACAACACCTCAACATATGAGGACATAACCATATTTCTCCTGAGTTGAAACCCAGGGGCATGATTAAAGGGAGTGTATATTTATGAAGAAATTATTAATAAATTGTGAAAAAATAATGGTTGTAAAAGGTAGACACATTTTTATTATATTCAGTTTGACATATACTTAAAAACACCATGTATGTTTTAAAAAGTTGTCACATAATGTTTTATTTCATATGTAAGAATATTTAAAAATGTGCAGAATTTGAGAAAAATAAAAATACAAAGAAGTACATCAAAGAACCAACTGCACACCTTATGTATAGATGGTAAATTTATCATAAGGATGACCGTTTTCTCCAAGTCAACTATAATAATACCTCAATGAAATTAAAGAAGGGAACAATGCAAAAACATACAAAATTCTCCAGGAAGTTTATATATAATTATATATATATATATATATATATATATATATATATATATATATATATTTAGCCAATAACTCTCTGAAATATAAAAGCAAAGTACTAGCTATCATTACCTGATACTAATATACATTATAAAATTATAATATTGTGGTAATATAAAGACCAAAAAAATCACAATAGAGAAAATTAGATAGGTAAGTCCGTATGTATCTAAATATTATTTTTATTGTTAAGTGCAATAAAAAGGCCTATATAAATACAATCATATCAAGAAAGGTATTTAATGTGAATGGTATAATCCAACAAAAAGGCAGATATTAGTATAAGAGGCCAAGATCACTGGTTGGGATTGTGTGCAGAATGTGGGTGACACTGGAATTATACCCCAGCACTACCCACCAGAGAGCAGATATTAAGAGGGATGATTATAAAAATATAGCAGAATATGAACCTACTGACTCTTGGTGCACTCATAGATATACCAAATCAATATTTACTCCTGTTTTACTCCTGTTTTGAATCTCTCTTAAATTTATAAATTAACTAGAGGCATATAAAACAAATCTACCATCAGATGAGGAGGAAAGGTTGGGTTATATTAGGACATTAACATTCCTTGAGCAATAATTCTTATAACTGGGATGGGATTCTTAAATCCACTGTCACTCTGAGTAGAGGAAGAGAGTTTGAGTCATAAATATAGCACATTTAATTCTAAATTTCCTACAGTTTGAATTTTAATTTAACTGGTGCACACAGAGAAAGAGACTAGATATACATGAGTATAAAGATCAGAGAAAAAAGTGGTTTCTATGAAAATGCAAGGTCCCTGGGTTTTATTTCATGGGACCAGGGAAGAAGAGTAGATAATACTCAAGGGTCCCAATTTTCCCTAAAAGACATTTGCCAGCATAATCTGCAGAAGGCTGTTGCTAACAGTTGAGGTTCTATCTATCCAACACCAAAGCGTTAACAAGGGAAATATATCCCATGACTGGCAGCACAAGTGGAAGTGAAGTACGTCATGAGCCAGCCCTCTTCCTCAGCTAACCTCACTAATAACTCAAGGACTAAGCAATTCTTTCTGTAAGGAATATGTCTGAAATTCAAATTTTTCCATTCATTGGACTGCATCTTAAACCTCCAGGTTTTGGGAGCAATGACAAATGCATATGTGCTTACCTCAGTATCTCACAGAGACTCCATATTGGTGTGCAAGCATTTCTGTGGACTAAAATCCCCACCAGGAGTGAAGAAAAAGGGATAAAAGAACAGATCCCTGTATATTTCTGGAATAAGATCACATCAACTGCTTTCAATGAGTGTAAGGCAGCCTCAATTCTAACAAACTTGCATCATAAGTTTAGTGCACCATTCAACTATAAAAGCATCTGTGACCTGAGTGCAGCTGTTAGAATGGTTACTATCAAAAAGTGGAAGAATAACAAGTACCCCAATTACATGGATATGGAAGAAAGAAACACTTTAAACTGCTAGAAATGAATTTAGTAAAACCAATTTTTAAGAAGCCTTGAAAGTTGAAAGTTCTTTAAAATCTAACAGAATAATAATAATTCTGGGTATATTTCCAAAGAATTTGAAATCAGAATGTTAAATAAATTATTGCATTTTCATCTTCACTGCAACAGTATTCACAGTAGCCAAGGTCAGGAAACAACTGAAGTGCATTTTGGATGAGGTTTACCCAAGGAGATTTCTTCCAGCTATAGGGTACTCAGCTACTTCCCTGAAAAACTATACTCCCTAAATTAAGTCTACTAACAAGATAAGACCAAAGTACTAATATTCACTAGACTCTCAAGGAACATTAGATGTTTCAGCTGTGGGATCCTCATATCAGATAGTTCTGAAACACAGTACCAGAAAAATATCAGAGAGGGAAGGAGAACTTTCTCACATAATTTCCTTCAGGGGAACTCTCAACACAAAGACATCTGACAAGGTATCTGGCCTTGGAGAGACAAAAGGAGAATACAAGCACATATTTTTATAAAGGTCAAATGATTTTTATGTACTTTTCTCTCATGTGAAATTCTCATAAATAATAACAATAACAAAATCCTCTGCTTTTGTCTTTTTCTATGCTACTGAGGACTTAACACAGGGGCATGTTAAACATGAGCTACATACCCAATCTATGTTTTATAAATTTGAGACAGGTCTTTCTAAGTTGCCTATGCTCAACCTAAATTTCTGATGTTGACATTAGAATTGCAATCTTCATGCCTTAGCCATCTGAGTTCCTGGGATTTTATGTATTTGTCATTTCACCCAGGCAGAAAACAAATCCTTAGAAAGTTCTATCCAGTTCTTGGTAAAACAAAAAAATTAAAAAATAATGTACTCATTTGAAATGCAATAGGGGAAAATAATTGATAATATTGAGGACAGGGGAAGTTGTCATTGAAAATATGAACAGGGAGCTGGAATTTTAGGATTTTATTTACATATACATAAACATTTAAGCTGTCATACAGGGTTCTAGATTTCACATTTTGCTCCCCATACATTTAGAACATTCAGGAGGATTTAACCAGGTTGTCACACACCTGTAATCCTAGCAACTCATGAGTCTGGGCACAAGATTAAGGCCAGACACAGCATCTGTTTCAAATTAAAAATAAAAAGTACCAGGGGTGTAGCTCAGTGGTAAATGACCTCTGGGTTCAAAGCACAATATCACCATCCCACCAAAACAGAAGAATGAGCTCAGGAAGAAGAAAGAACTGAGAAACATACAGTCTGCAGATCACAACTCTCCTCATGCAGGAAAAAAATACATGGAATTGCGATTCTGATGATCTTCCCTTTCCACAATCCACCACACAATCTGGCACTGTGCTGCAATACTGGCATATATGTGCTCAGACAGGACTTTAGATAGTGGCTAAAAATATTCTGCAGAAACATGACAGCCTACTGCTGACATATGCCCCAATTGAGTGGCAAGTGAGGATTCAGGATTAAAGATCAACTCCTTATTTTGCAATTTGGCCTTAGACTTAACTGCCAGTCTCTGATATTTTTCTTCCTATGGTGAAAGCCCCTAAATGAGCATGTGAACTTGGAATCAAGATAATTTTTTTTTGCCATGCATGGTGGCACACACCTATATTCCCCACAGCTTGTAAGTCTCATGTAGGTTCATTGCAAGTTCAAAACCAGCCTCGGCACCTTAGCAAGAACCTGTCCCTAAATAAAATTTTAAAAAGTGCTGGGAATGTAGCTCAGTGGTTAAGTGCCCCTGGGTTCAAACCCCAGTACAAAAACATTGTGTCTAATTTAAAAGGTCAAACACCTCCACTACACCACATCACTCATACAACTTTTCTTATTATTTTAGAACTTGGTTAGTGGCACTTATTAAATAAAAGCAGGGTTTCTTGTGTGTGTGTGTGCATGTGTGCATGTAATTTTAATATATTTTGCTTGCTTTCTGGTATCTGAAATGGAATGGACCATGGCCAGCATTTGGAGGGAGAAAACCTACCTCTGGAAGCTTTCTGCTTAAAGCTCTCTGCTTTCATTCAGGGCAGTGTCTCTCCAGTTTTTTGAACCTGAGAAGAAATACAGATAAGAAATTGTGCTACTCACCTGAAAGAAAAGCAGGTAAGAGAATTGCCTGAAATTTTGTGCATATATGGAATAAGCACATATATTCCATATAAACAAAACTTTTATATACCTGATTGTTTGTGGGGCTCCTTTTCTAGGACCTGGGGAAATCTGGTTCAGTTTATAACAAGGAATGACATCACCCAGAAGTAATCTGAACCCTCCTGAACAAATCAACAAAAAAACCAGGTTTCTATATCATTTTCTAAACATAGCTGATAGAGGCATGAAGCAGACAACCCTTTTATTGGGGACATGAAATAAAAGCAGTGCAAGAAAACACAATTATTTGAACCACCTTGAACCACCAGTGAATTGAAATTTGGATTTCCGACAAGGAAGATCCAACCATTTTTTTGGGAATGTGACTGACATTGATGCCTACAGTGAAAAGGCTATTACACACTTTGAAATGAAAATTTATGTGAGTGGTATATGATAGTTAAACAATGAGTATCTGAAGGGTTTTTCAGGTGATTTGTCAGCCATGACCATAGCACATACATGTATTACTAGCCTCCATGAAAATCATTTTCCATCTGTGTTCTCTAAAATTATTTTCCATTGTAGAGGTGAGTTAACACAGGTTTCTGAATATTAAATGGCAACTCAGTTGCACAAAGAGAACTATCCAGACAGAAATGTATAAAATCCCTTCAATGTTCCTCAAAGGCTGATTTGCTCCTGATGTAGAGGATGTGTCTGAAGAAATATTTTCACTCCATTTTGAAGACAGCACCTAGAGAAGACATTCCAGGACCATCACAAATGATTTTTTCCTACTTTCATGTTAATTAACTCTTCAAAAACTAAGATATCAACCTAGATTCATTATGAGGTAAGACATAACATCGCAGGTCCAGAGTCTGAGTATGATGCAAAAGAGAAATAAATCTAAAAGGCTCATAAATTTTAAAGAATATATATGGAACTATTTCTAAAAATAAATGTTCATTTGTTACTATCTCTACAACATATCATTAAGAAAACAATAGTTTATAATGAATATTTCTTGGAATTCCAAATCTTATCCAATATGATTTCATATTAAATCCAAAATCTAGATAAGACAATGCATGATTGACTGTCAAAAACATTACAAAAAAATCTTCAAGGAAGGAATAGATGTTTTTGTGAATATGTCATTCAACAATTTACTTAAATGATACTGAGGAAATATATTCATTTTCCTGTAGCCATAGGGAAGTGAGATTTTCCTTATTTATATTTCCTGTTAGAATTTCAAAAGATAAGCCCTAGAAGTTTAAATGAAATGACCTCCAAATGCAAAACATACAAGATATCTACAACTCAGGGGAATAAAAATGTAAATTTTTTATTAATTAAATGCAAAACCTTTTATTTCTTGAAATCCAATTCTATCTGCCTTTTTGGATATATTTTCTTAACTTTGAAGTCAGAAACCACAAAAGAAATGCAAGCAAATGACTTGAACTGCAAGTTAATACAGGGGATATCTATATCTAATCTTCAATAATCATAAAAAGTTCAAAATCTAAAGGAATATTAGAAATATTTAGAGAAATATAAAATTTCATCACAGATAAAATAATATTGATGATGATATAAAACACATGAATATTCATAAACTCAAAGAGTTAATTATTATTTGTGGGAACTTTTGTTATTGAGGATATATGATGCTCACTGTCACAGAGACTTCCTAAAATTACAGCATATGTGACCATGATAACAGGTAAGAACACAACAGTACTCATCCAAACACCAACCATCCAATCTCAGGGGCATGGTTCAAGTGATTGTAAATTTTGGAAGGGATAAGTAATTATCTGTGGGAAAAATGGTTATTAGGAGCCAGTCAATTTTTTTAGTTAAGAATATTCAGTTTAAGAAATAGTATAAAACACCATACTTAGGTTTTATATGTGTGCAATATGCATGTGATATTTCACATGTATACATGTTTAGAAAGAAAATATGTAGAACTTATGAGAAAATAAATATCAGAAGCACATGAAATACTTACATATCTCATGTGTAGATGATAAAACTCATCATTATAAGGAAGATATTTTCCCCTAAATTTACGTACAATATATGCAGTAAAATTGCTATGTGCCTATATGAATATATCACAGTAAATTCTACTTTTATGTGTATCTGTAAAGCAGTAATGTATAAAACTATAAAGAAATGGAAGAGAGGAGAAGGTAGGAGGAGAGGGAAAGAGAAACTACTGGGTAATGAAGTGGAGCAAACTATATTCCATGCTTATATGATTATGTCAAAATAAACACAAATATGTGTAACTATAGTGCAATAATGAAAAAATATCAACATGCTTTACTTTCAATGAAATATGAAACCATAAACTTCTAAAATTCATCCACAAAATTATATATAATTTTACTCAGAAATTTTTTTCAATTATAAGACCAAAAATAGTACTTCTCATTACCTGATATACATTAAATTGTGATACTACACTACTACAGTAATCAAAAAGGAATCATAATATAAACTAAATCCATATATGAATCCATATGTATGTAAAGATTATACACTTAATTACAATAGAAAAGTCTAAATAAATCAAACCATAACAAGACACTCTCAGCAAATAAGCTAGACCCTGTCTTGAAATAAAAAATAAAAATTACTAGAGATATATCTCAGTAGTAAAGTATTCCAAGGATCAACTTCCAGCAACACACACAAAAACAAAAAAGAAAAGAAAAAGAAAAAAGAAAGAAAGAAGGAAAGGAAAGGATAGGAGAGGAAAAAGGAAAAATGATAATTAGCTAGCTTAGAAGGAAACATGGTCGCTACAGACCACAGTTGCTCTCCTGCAGGAAAATGGCATGTGCAGATTTGATTACAATAATGGGACCCCCTGTCAATCACCAACATCTGGGAAGATGCTGGGCCACAGGCACACACCTGTGAGATATTATTTGAGAATGTCCTTCAAGGATAAGGAAGGCAGTGAGGGGTCTGCCACTGACATGTTCTCCACCTGGATGGTCAGTAAGATGGAGGGTGCACTGCCCCACAGGAGGGCTCAGGCCTGCAGACTTCAGAGACTATGGAGAGTCCTGGTCTGCCAGGCCTGGTTCTGCCACAGCCAGTCCGGCAGTTCCAAAAGCCTCCCTCCCTAGCTCATGATGCCACTGCCCATTCACAATTTCTGGGTGTTCAGGAGCTGGTCCTTCTCCCTAGGGATCTTCAACCCCTGCACAGAAGAGCAACCTGGGGCTCCTAAGCAGGACAGTGAAGACTAGAGCTGAATGGCCGATAAGGCAGACTCAGGAGAAATGAGAAGGCAGCGGAAGCCCACCCCCAATTCTCTGTCAGCACAAAGGATTGGACAGTTTTTACTGCTCCTGATTTGACAGGGCTTCAGACCATGCCTCTGGAGTATGAGACCAGGGAGACTTCCCTGTGAGTGACAGTGAATGATAGCCAATGCACATGAATAAGAACAGAATGATAGGTCCTTGGTTGCAGCTTTGTTTTCTTTTGAGGTCTGGGAATTGCACCCCAGAGCCTCAGGCTGCTGCTGTTTTAAGACAATATTTTCTTCCAGAAGTTAGATCTAGTCCAACCACCAGAACATTTGCATTTAACCTGGTGCTTGTTACCATTTTAGTTTATGGATTATGTACACCAGTATATTATTCATGAATGAAAATAATATAATGGCAATTAATATAAAATGTTATTTAACTATTCTGCTCTCTGTTCTTGTGGGCGACAGACTAAACTTTGAATGGAACAACCCTTAAGGCAACAATATCCAATGAAAACAACACCTATGGTGCAAGGGTAATTTAAATATTCCTAATATTCATATTGATAGCATAAAAAGAAAGAGTTGGAATTGATATTAATAATGTATCACAGTCTTTTGAGAATATTACCTTCATGTGATTTATAAAATGCTACCAATGAAGAACATGTGCTTTTGGAACTACACCCTCAAGTTTGACTCTCTCCAGCATACTTCATTTTACCATAGTCACATGCCAGGTTTGAGGGATATGGGTCCCAGATGTCAGGGATTTAAAGGGCCTGGTCTATCACTTTACGTGTTAGTTTTGAGGGATAGAGTTTCCTACAATATTTCTCCTTAGGTCCAAAATTAGAAGAAAAAATATCCTGAGTGAGAGCAGGAAGTTCCAACCAGGAAGTGTCCAAAAGTAGATCATTCTTTCTCACTTCATACTGGCCACAGGTTTTTCACATTGCAGCTATCATACAGCAAAAAACTGAAGATGCCTAGGGATTAGGGACACAAAGCTGGCAATCTTCCACAGCCCAGACTCTGCTGTTTAAATACATAAAATGCAAACTTATTTGGCAATTTGAGGTTAGACCTATTGGCCAAAATGTAATATATGTTTTCTCCTGTGTACTTATCTCCACAATAAATAAGTTTGTGCACTGGGAATCAGGATAAGCTGTATCTGATTCCAAAGCCAAAATAGCTCCTCCAGATCACAAAACTCTTGCAATATTTCTTGAAAGGTGACAAAAATGTAAAAAAGCAGGAAGTATGTATATGTGTATAAAATCCACTCCTGTGTATTACATAGCACAACACAAAAAGAACATTCTCATAAAACTTTATCATCTTGGGGCTCCCATTCCAGAATCCAGGGAATCCTGATTCAGTTTACTTCAAGGGAAAACACTGATACTGCCATTTACTCATGATGAATTCTGCTCCCTCTAATGTTGAAGTTTGAACACTACAGAAGCACACCAAGGCAAGAATATTAAGCAGCTTTTATTTAAAAGTAGTAATAATACAGACTTCTCCTGGTAGGGAGATGGGGGCCATGGCTGATGCTCTAAAGTCCCAAGAAGTGAGCCCACCCTACATCTTTTATACGTTAAGGTCTCTTTTGTTCTCCAGTTCCCCCCACTTATCTCTCCTTCCTGCCTACTTGACTAGGCCTGGTTTTGTAGGTGAGATGTAAAAAGTGAGAAGCAGATGGGGCAGGGGGAGAGTCAAAGTAATTCAGTCAGGCAAGGGCCCAGGGGCCAATAATTAGCAGCTCCTTGCTTGTAGTCCTTGACAAGGGCAGGTAAATTTGATAATCAATGAGCTCCAGAGATCCTAAACATTTCATTCTCCCAGGGGCAGTCTCCAACTTCCAGAGGCAGATGGCTTTCATTTCCTCTATTTGACCCGATCCCCTATTTCTACACTAATTTCCTGTCCCCAATTCTGGCTTCAACACCAGCTAAAATTTATCTCAACACCTCTTTACAAATCAAAATAAAGGTTGATGTTAAATGTGTGGGGAGTTAAATCAGGGTTTATTAATTATGAAACAGGAGGGTTTAGAGGAATGTAAAGGACCACCAAGCCCTATGTTTTCAAAACAAAGAGGGGCATGCACTATAGAGTCATGCAGCAGAATTTTTTTTTTTTTTTATTGAGGGCTTAGAGTAAAAGGAGGCCAAGGAGGGACATAAAATTATTGGAAGTATGATAAAATATCAAAGAAATAGTATCTGGATTTCAGACAAGCAAGAGTAGGCTTATTGTGTCTTGGCATGTGGATAACATGAGTGACCCTGATGAAAAGATTATAAGATTTTGATTAAAAAAAAGTGATGATATGTCAGAAAATGGTTAAGCACTATCTGCACAGTAACTTCAAGGTGTTTTGACAGTTGTGGGAGCAACTTATATCAATTCTTCCATGAAGCCTTGATCCAAATGAGTCCTCTAAACACATTCAATTGTAAAGATGAGAAAACACAGGCTTCTAGTTAGCAAATGGCTTCTCAGCATCATATTTCAGACTGACAACTGCCAAGGACAGAACTGTATGAAATGCCTTCAAAGATTCTCAAAGTCTGGCTTACTCCTGATGTAGGGGATATTTGTCTACAGGAATAATATTTCTTCTACATTTTAAAGAGAGAGTCTTGCAAAAAATCCTAGGAGGTTCATTTGAATTGAAAGATTATTGTTTGCCCTACTTTCATGTTAAGGAAACTCTTCAATTAAAGGTCAATTCAGGTTCTACATTGGGGCAAATGCTTTGCGACTACTTGGTGCAAGAAAGCACAATATGGGGTCCAAAATCTGAGTATGACTGAGGGAAGAAAATAATCTATATGACTGATAAATCAACTAAGAAGTAACTCACTGTTTCAGTTGGAAAATTTTTAAAAAATGGAACAATGTGATCTTATTTACTTCATGGACAAGAGATTAATCAAGAAAAATGATTTTTTAAATGTCAAAACCAAGAGAATCCTGGCTGAGAGAAGCTGCTACAATCAGAGATTTCTTTTACCAATTAAATTTCAGCAGCCCATCTGTGATGCTATGTGCCTGTATCTATTAAAATGTTGTATGCTCACATCCCTTCATTTAGTATTCCCTTTCCTGTGAGTCTGTTTTCAGCAGTCCACTAGTATATATTACCATATTAATTGTATCCTCACTCAAAATCTCACATGTTGATGTTCCAAATACCTGGTGCCTCAAATTGTGACTTCATTAAATATATGGTTCCTTTTTAATTTTTATTTTTATTTTATGTGTTGCTAGAGATTGAACCTAGGGCCTTGGACATGTGATGCAAATAATCTACCAGTTGAGCTATATCCCCAGATCAATTATGGTTCTTAAAGTAATGGTTAATGCTAATCCAGTTAATTGGTATAAAGCCTAATCCAATTAAATTTTTCTCCTTATAAAAAGCAGGAATAAGGGTACAGAATAATAGGGAAAAAACATGCAAACACAGTCAAAAGATAACAATATAAATGTCAAAGTGTGGGCCTTAAGAAAACCATTCCTGGAGACATCTTGATATAAAGACTCTGGAATTGGCACAAACAAATTTATGTTTCACCACATCTGTAACTTTTTCATGAGAGCCCAATTATATTAATGGAGCCCACTAGGACACATATACACTTTACCTGCAGCATGGGTGAATGAAGGTACAAATGAATCACATCACATTCCATCAGCATTGAAAGACTGAACTGCTGCAAGAAATAATTTTTTTTCTGAAATATTATAACCATATTGAGGATACACTCATTACCTGATGGGGCTATCAAGATTTGCGGATACCCTCTCCTATATTAGAAGAATAACTGTTTGGATTATATTTATCTAACTTCAGGACATTGATCAGGTAGTTTGGTGGTAGTGGGAAGTAAAGAAAAATAAAATTCTGAAGAGCATGTGATGAAGACTTAGTCTTTAACTGTAAAATGAAAACTTGAGTTGGGGCAGAGCTGCTGAAAATTACAGGTGTGAGAAATGCTATACTCACCGTGAGATGAATAGTCCCAAATAAACACATTCAGATAAAGAATAAAAATAGTCTTTATATGTACATTGTCCACAGTCTCATATAGTAATATGACTTGAATAACTAGTTACCAAACAAAATGTAAATTTGATGTTCATTGACACATTTCTAGATACCAAGTCAAAACTCAGACAATATTCAGAAAACTGAATATTTTGTAATATTCATTTTATTTGTATATGAAAAACCATTTGGTGAAAAAATACAAATAGTATAAACTAATTATTCAAACTTAGTCAAAATATTTTATGAAATTGACCTCAGTTAAGTTCTGCCTTAGTAAGTTAAAAAATACTGTGAGGTCTAAATTCTCAATGTGTAAAACAAACAACAATCCATTAGAAGAGGGATGCAGAGGAGGCAGATTCCTAGAGAGGCTATCAGTCTATTTGATATTCTTATTTCTAAAATTATCCTTAAGACAAATTTGTTTGGCACTTTAAACCCTTTTAAAAATCACTGTTGAAAACAAAATAAGTGACTGAAGTTTTTCTAATATTGGCACATGAATTTCATGGATATTAATCCAAAGGTCTATTGGAGAAAAAAGAGGTGCCTGAGTATTATTGTTAGGTGTGTGTTTCAAAAGTGTTGAAACAAAATCAGAATAAAATGTTTCAAAAATTACAGCAATAGAATTTTATTGAATCTTTCCTTTTTTTCATAGACATTATTACAGTGGTGAAGTCAAGCAAATACAGGAAAAGTAGCACTTCATACCTAGAAGTGGTCATGTAGTTGACTGTGGGCCAGCCCAAGACAAAAAAAGTTACAGAATTTATGTTGCCTTCTCCCATTTCATCCACAGGGCTTGTTGTTCACATATCTATTAGTTTTATTTTGAGTTTCATATTTAAGTTATTATTTATATAAAGATAAACACCAAACAAAATTATTGATATTTTCTTTATTAAATTTTATAGGAACTTCTTCATTTCTTATAATAGGACATTTGCAAATAACCATGGTCAGAGAATGTCTCTGGTGTTCATCTTCAGTGTATAGAATATGTTGTAACATGGTTGGATACTGAGACCCAAGAAGGCCTTTGAAATATGTGGGAAATTATTTTAACCTCATGCTTCTGTTTTTAGAAATATTGTTTTTAATTTTTTAGCATAACTATTTTAGTCTTCTGCATGTAATACATTTGGATCAAACACCTAACTTAAATTTATTGTGGTTATAAAAATTCATCAGTTATTTCCAACTTGCTTACTTTCTAAAGTCTTAAGTGGTTGGAATTACCAAGTTATATTAAATTATTTATAAATATATGTTAAAGTAGACACTCAAAAATATCTTTAGCTCAGAGAAATTTATCATATTTTTAACCATGATAAATGAAATTTATATCATTTTCAGCTTCATGGTTGTAACATATTCTAATATTTACAAGTGTAGGTCATTTTAAATTTTACTTTTTATTATTTTATAAACTTTTCCCCCCACATTCTGACAAAATCCTAAAAACCCAGGGCCTTAAACAGAGTTTAAACTAAGCTAGCAAAGACAAAAACAGAAATAATACAGTTGACAAAATCATCTTTCATTTCTGTGAACGTCGATGGTAGCTGTCTTTTGAAAAATTATCGCTAAAACTGCTTTTGAAAATTTGTACTAAACTTGCATCATGACATTAATACAGGTAATTGATCTTATGGACAATTTTAATTCTCATGTTGGGTTTGACTCTTAAATACTTAGAAGACAATGAGATGGACAAAAATCTTACTTCTTGATGAAATCTAGGTAACAGAAGAAAACCTAAAATGCCTTTGTTTGGGAAAATTGTTTTATAGTTATGTTTTATTCAGGTCTTTGAATTACATATCATGTGCAAACTTGAATATTTATTGACCTAGAAAAAGACATTTCAAAAGTCCTTTCTGTACATCAAAAAATGTAAAGGATATCCATTCCTGATGTCAGGAAAATTGATTTTAGCAAATATAACAATATTTTCTGTTCTCAACTAAAAATGATAGCTGGTATTTACTTAAACCCTACCAGGTGCCATTGTGTAAAGGTCTACAATGTTATTTAGTTTAATTCTCAAATATTATTTGCCTAAATGGAGCAATAAAGAGATTAACTTGCCAAAATGAAACAGCTTAAAGCAGAAGTGCTAGAATCTGAGAAGGGAGAGAGTACAGTTCTGAGCTTATTTATGTTCTGAATTCCTACACGCCTGCAAAAAGACCTGGAAATTGTGATCCCTATGTACCAAATGGATGGAAGTCACTTTTTGGTCTTAGGATTTCTGTGTTTGGCTGCCCCAAGGTAAAAGAATTTCTGACATGATTATTTATATTATGGGTTTGGGAGAGAAAAATCATGAACAGTTATGGATGTAAAGGTAGAATGTCTATCTCACGAGTGCTAAAAATAAGTATTTCAATAAAGCTTTATACTACAGTGAACAGCACAGGGGTCATAGTGTACTTCTTTAAATTTCAACTCTCAACCTGAAATAGTATTATCCTATAAACATAAGAAACACAAATCTGTCTTCTGGCTACAACAGTATTGCTATTATTATCTGGAATTACACTACACTAAAATAAATAAGATTCTAATATTTTAATTTTATGCAATGTGATTACATTATAATTTTACATAACAGTGGTTCTCATTGTGACATATTCCTTCATGCATGTATTATTATCTACTCTAATTCATTCCCTAATACTTCCCTTGTCCTCTTTACCTCCCTTGTTCTGTTCCCTTTCTCTACTCTTCTGGTCTTACTTTAATTTATTTACATTTTATTGGTGCATTATAATTACACATAAATATGGAATTCACAATGGTATCTTCACATTTATACAGTATATATTTGATACTATTGCCCAGTTCTTTCCCTTTCCCTCCCTACCTCCCTCTTGATCCCCTACCTCTCCTCTACTGACTTCCCTATTTATCTGAGATGCTCCATTTTCATTCCATTTTTCTAATTTATGTATCGAGGATAAACTAACTGACTAAATTAAAAGCAATAGTCTCCCCAAATAAACTACTATTTTCTACATGTAGTTTATTGCTTCCAAATTTTAAGAAAATGGGTAGGTTAGGATCTGTACAATGGGGGTGGGGATGTAGTTCAGTTGCTAGGGTGCTTGTTTTCCAAGAACAAGGCCCTGTGTTCAATCCCCATCACTGCAAAAAAAAAAAAAAAAAAAAAAGAATAATCTCTACAATGGAATGAAATACCATGAAACATTGTAAAATAGTACTCTCACTTCCCTTTTTATATAGAGAGGTGTTATGGTTACACTTTGCAATAGGAATTGCAAATTTGCCTCAAATATCCATTTAAAATTGTAGTGAAAACTAATAATCAGAAGTTTATTCAAAATCTCTCTTATGTACACATAATTTGTTGCTGTTAATTTGCTTATTGAATAAAATGTGAGATTTGTGATGGTTTCAGTGGGTGTGAGGTTGTTGCCAGAAGCTCAGTCCTTGTCTCTGATGCCAATCCAAAAATGAGGACGCTTTTGGAAAAGGAATAAAATGTTTATTGCCTTCCTAGCAGAGGGGAAATGCAGGGGACACCTGTTCCAATGACTGATTTTGCTCATAATCAGGAACTGCCCATTTTTATAGGAGTGATTGAGAGAAAATGAGTTCAGGAAAGAGAGTTCACGAAGGAGAAGAACAAGGAAAAGAAGATCAGGGTGGAGAAGTGTAGGGTTAAGAATAGGGAGAAGTTTAGAGAAAAGAAGATTAGGGAGAAGATCAGGGAAATGGCTAGGAAAAAGAAAAATATGTATAATTTTTAAAGAGACAAGGGATATTCTCAAAGCATCAAGTGATCCTCTGATACATTGCCCCACTGTAAATTGTGAGCTTCTATTTCTATGGAAAGTGGGCAACAATATATACAATCTATTTTCTCCTGAAAGCAGGGGAAATTTGTGGAAGTATCCCAAAGTCCTTGTTCTCTATCAGGTGGGACATGGAGAGTTAAGAGCAGTCAGCATCAGAGTAGTCCAGAATTTCACAGTGGCAGATGGCATGTGACTGAACTATCATATATAGGGCAGTTTGTGCTAAGTTCACAAAAATCAGGGCAGTAAATCATTACTTTTTGTAAATAATAAGAACAAAAAATTAGTACTTTACTCAGTCTCTGAAAACAATGTGGACTGTATCTCATAAACTTATTAGTGAAAAACAGATCAAACTCATCAATGTAGGAGGTTAGGAAGATCTGTAGGTCTATGAAATCAGAATAAAATTAATTCATGAGAAATTTTTAATTCTTGCCATTATTATTAGTCACTCGTACATAAGAACATTTCCATGCTAAATTCCAGTTTCACTTACTTTTGGTAGGGTTCACACAAGGGTACCTTATTTTTTAAAATTTACTTTTATTATAAGAAAATGGGATACATATTGTTTCTCTGTTTGTTCATGAAGTAAAGGCATCTCATTGTGTAATCATATATTTAAATAGGATAATGATGTTTGATTCATTCTGTTAGTTCTTCCTTCTCCCCACCCCTCCCACCCCTCTTTTCCCTCTATACAGTCCCTCCTTCCTCCATTCTTGCCCCCCTCCACCCCCCCATTTTGTGTGATCATCCACTTATCAGTGAGATCATTCACCATTGGTTTTTTGAGATTGGCTTATCTCACTTAGCATGATATTCTCTAATTTCATCCATTTGCCTACAAATGCCATAATTTTATTATTCTTTATGGTTGAGTAATATTCCATTGTGTGTGTATATATATATATATATAC
This sequence comes from Sciurus carolinensis, assembly GCF_902686445.1. Taxonomy (NCBI): domain Eukaryota; kingdom Metazoa; phylum Chordata; class Mammalia; order Rodentia; family Sciuridae; genus Sciurus; species Sciurus carolinensis. The sequence goes on from NW_025920354.1 coordinate 77,453, forward strand.
CACAGATTCTTTATCCATTCATCATTTGAAGGACATCTAGGTTGGTTCTACAATCTGGAATTGAACAGCTGTGAATTGAACAGCTATGAACATTGATGTGGCTGCATCTCTGTAGTATTCTGATTTTAAGTCCTTTGGGTATAGGCCAAGGAGTAGGAGAGCTGGGTCAAATGGTGGTTCCATTCCAAACTTTCTGAGGAATCTCCACACTGCTTTCCAGAGTGGCTGTACTAAATTGCAACCCCACTAGGAATGTATGAATGTAACTTTTTCACCACATCCTTGCCAATAATCATCGTTGCTTGTATTCTTGATAATCACCATTCTAATCGCCATCTAATGAGATGATATCTTAGGTTAGTTTTGATTTGCATTTCTCTTATTACTAGAGATGTTGAACATTTTTTTCATGTTTGTTGATTGCTTGTAGATATGTGTAGTGTCTGCTCATTTCCTTAGCCCATTTGTTGATTGGAATATTTGTATTCTTGGGGTAGTGTTTTATGAGCTCTTTATATATTCTGGAAATTAGTGCTTTATCTGAAGTATGAGTGGCAAAGATTTTCTCCCACTCTGTAGGCTCTCTCTTTGCATTGTTGAGAGTTTCCTTTGTTGAGAGAAGGCTTTTTAGTTTGAATCTATCCCAGTTTTTGATTCTTACTTTTCTTTCTTGTGCTATGGGAGTCCTGTTAAGGAAGTCTGATACTAAGCTGACCTGTTGAATATTTGGACCTACTTTTTCTTCTATAAGATGAAGGGCCTATGGTCTAATTCTGAGATTCTTGATCCATTTTGAGTTGATTTTTGTGCAGGGTGAAATACAGGGATTTAGTTTCCCTCTGCTGCATAAGGATTTCCAGTTTTCCTAGCACCATTTGTTGAAGAGGCTATCTTTTCTCCATTGCATATTTTTGGCACCTTTGCCTAATATAAGCAAATTGTATTTATTTGGGTTCGTGTCCATGTCCTCTATTCTGTACCATTGATCTATCTGTCTATTTTGGCACCAATATCATGCCATTATTGTTACTATTGCATTGTAGTGTAGTTAAAGTTCTGATATTACGATACCCCCTGCTTCACTCTTCCTGCTAAGAAATGCTTTAGCTCTTCTGGGTTTCTTATTATTCCAGATGAATTTCATATTTCTCACTCTATTTCTGTAAGGTGCATCATTGGGATTTTAATTAGAATTGCATTGAATCTGTATATCACTTATGGCAGTATGGCCATTTTGACAATATTAATTCTGCCTATACAAGAACATGGAAGATCTTTTCATTTTCAAAGGTTTTCTTTAATTTCTTTCTTTAGTGTTCTGAGGTTCTCATTGTAGAGGTCTTTCACCTCTTTTGTTAGATTGATTCCCAAATAGTTTGGTTTTTTTCAAAGTTTTTGTGAATGAGAGTAGTTTTCCTAATTTCTCTTTCTGAATACTCATCACTTATGTAAAAAACTGCATTAGATTTATGAGCATTGTTCTTATAGCCTGCTACTTTACTGAACTCTCTTATGAGTTCTAAAAGCGTTCTGGTAGAAATTCCTGGTTCCTCTAAATATATATTTACATCCTCAGCAAATACAGATAGTTTAAGTTCTTACTTTCCTATTCATAACACTTTAATTTCTTTGGTCTGTCTAGTCACTCTGGCTAGGGTTTCAAGAACAAGGTTGAATAGAAGTGGTGAAAGAGGGCATCCATGCCTTGTTCCAGTTCTCAGGGAAGTGCTTCAGTTTTTCACCATTTAGAATGATATTGGCCATGGGCTTAGCATAGATGGCCTTTACAATGTTAAGGAATGTTCCAACTATCCCTATTTTTTCTACTGTTTTGAACATGAATTGATGCTGTGTTTTATCAAATGCTTTTTCTGTGTCTATCAAAATAATCATGTGATTCTTGACTTTAACTCTGTTGATATGGTCAATTAACGTTTATTGATTTCTGAATGTTGAACCAAACTTGCATCCCTTGGGTAAAACCCACTTCATCGTGGTGCACTTTCTTTTTATTATATTTTTGTATGCGACTTGCTGAAATTTGTTTGAGAATTTCTGCATTGCTGTACATTAAGGATATTGGTCTGAAATTTTCTTGCCTCGATGTGTCTCTGTCTTGTTTAGGTATCAGGGTAATATTGGCTTCACAGAATGAGTTTGGGAGGGTTCCCTCCACTTCTATTTCATGGAATACTTTGAGAAGTATTGGAATGAACTCTTCTTTATAGGTTTTGTAGAACTCGGCTGAGAACTATCAGGTCCCAGACTTTTGTTTGTTCGTAGGTTTTTGATGACTTCTATTTCATTACTTCAAACTGATCTATTTAAATTGTGTATGTCCTTCTGGTTAAGTTTAGGTAATTCATAGGTCTCTAGAAACCTTTTGATGTCTTCAAGATTTTCTGTTTTGTTGGAGTGTAGCTTTTCAAAATACCTTCTAATTATATTTTGTATTTCAATCGTATCTGTTGTGATATTTTCTTGCTCATTCCGAATTTTAGTAATTTGAGTTTTCTCTCTCCTTCTCTTTGTTAGTGTGGCTAAAGGTTTATCAACTTTATTTATTTTTTTGAAGAACCAACATTTATTTTGTTAATTTTTTCTTTTGTTTCAATTTCATTGATTTCAACTCTGATTTTAACTATTTCCTGTCTTCTAATACTTTTGGTGTTGCTCTGTTCTTCTTTTTCTAGGGCTTTGAGTTGTAGTGTTAGGTCGTTTATTTGTTGATTTTTTCTTCTTTTGTTGAATATGCTCCATGAAATAAATCTTCCTCTAAGTACTGCTTTCATAGTGTCCCAGAGATTTTGATATGATATGTCTTTGTTCTTGTTTACTTCTAAGAATATTTTTATTTTCCTCCTGATGTCTTCTCTTATCCATTCATCATACAGTAGCATATTTTTTAATCTCCAGGTTTTATAGTATTTTCTGTTTTTTTTTCTGTTATTTACTTCTAATTTCAATCCATTATTATCTGATAGAATACAAAGTAATATCTCTATCTTCTTCTATTTGCTAACATTAGCTTTATTGCATAATGTATGGTCTATTTTAGAGAAGGATCCATGTGCTGCTGAGAAGAAAGTGTATTCCCTCTTTTGGCTGCTATATTCTATATATGTCTGTTAAGTCTAAATTGTTGATTGTATTATTGAGATCTATGGTTTTGTTTTTCAATTTTTGTTTGAAAGATCTGTCCAGTGGTGACAGAGGTGTATTAAAATCACCTAGTATTATTGTATTGGTGTCTATATGATTTCTGGGGTTGATAAGGATTTGTTTGACATACATGGATGAACCAATGTTTGGGGCATAGATATTTATGATTGTTATGTTTTGCTGATTTATGCTTCCCTTAAGCAGTGTGAAATGTCCTTCTTTATCCCTTCTGACTAGTTTTGGCTTGAAGTCCACATTAGCTTAAATGAGGATGGATACTCCAACTTCTTTGCTGTGTCCATGTGCATGGTATGTTTTTTCCCATCCTTTCACTTTTAGTCTGTGGGTATGTCTTTCTATGAGTCTCTTGCAGGTAGCATATTGTTGGATCTTTCTTTTTAATCCAACCTGCCAGTCTATGTCTTTTGATTGATGAGTTCAGGTCATTAACATTCAGGGTTATTATTGAGATAAGGTTTGTACTCCCAGTCATTTGGCTCATTTTTGTTTCTTTTTTTTTTTTCTTACACTGGGATTGATCTCAGGAGCTCTTCACCTCTGAGCTCCCCCCACACTCTATTTTCAGACAGTGTATCACTCAGTCTTAGGGCCTCACTGAGTCGCTGAGCTGGCCTGGAGCTCGTGATGCTCCTGCCCCACTTCCCAGGTCACTGAACTACAGGTGTGTGCCACCACGACCAACTTCAGTGTTTATTTCTTTTTTTTTATTGTAAACAAATGGGATACATGTTGTTTCTCTGTTTCTACATAGAGTAAAGGCATACCATTTGTGTAATCATAAATTTACATAGGGTATTTTGTTTGATTCATTCTGTTATTTTTTCCATTCCCCCCACCTCTCCCATCCCCCTTTTCCCTCTATACAGTCCTTCCTTCCCCCATTCTTGCCCCCTTCTCTAACCCTAACTCTAACCCTGAAACTAACCCCTCCCATGCCCCATTATGTATCATCATCCACTTATCAGCGAGATCATTCTTCCTTTGGTTTTTTGAGATTGGCTTATCTCACTTAGCATGATATTCTCCAATTTCATCCACTTGCCTGCAAATGCCATAATTTTATCATTCTTTATGGCTGAGTAATATTCCATTGTATATAAATGCCACAGTATCTTTATCCATTCATCAACTGAAGGGGTTCTAGGTTGGTTCCACAATCTGGCTATGGTGAATTGAGCAGCAATGAACATTGATGTGGCTGTATCTCTGTAGTATGCTGATTTGAAGTCCTTTGGGTATAGGCCAAGGAGTGGGATAGCTGGGTCAAATGGTAGTTCCATTCCAAGTTTTCTAAGGAATCTCCATACTGCTTTCCAAAGTGGCTGCACTAATTTGCAACCCCACCAGCACTGTATGAGTGTACCTTTTTCCCCACATCGTCGCCAACACCTGTTGTTGCTTGTATTCTTGATAATCGCCATTCTAATTGGGGTGAGATGGAACCTTAGGGTGGTTTTGATTTGCATTTCTCTTATTACTAGAGATGTTGAACATTTTTCCATATGTTTGTTGATTGCTTGTAGGTCTTCTTCTATTAAATGTCTGTTCATTTCCTTAGACCATTTGTCGATTGCATTATTTGTAGTCTTGGTGTTGAGTTTTTGAGTTCTTCATAGATTCTGGAGATTAGTGCTCTATCTGAAGTATGATTGGCAAAGATTTTCTCCTACTCTGTAGGCTCTTTCTTCGCATTGCTGATAGTTTTCTTTGCTGAGAGAAAGCTTTTTAGTTTGAATCTATCCCAGTTGTTGATTCTTGCTTTCATTTCTTGTGCTATGGGAGTCATGTTGAGGAAGTCTAGTCCTAAGCCAACATGTTGAAGATCTGTACCTACTTTTTCTTCTATAAGATGCAGGGCCTCTGGTCTGATTCCGAGGTCCTTAATCCATTTTGAGTTTAGTTTTGAGCACGGTGAAAGATATGGGTTTAGTTTCATTCTGTTGCATATGGATTTCCAATTTTCCCAGCACCATTTGTTGAAGAGGCTATCTTTTTTGCATTGCATATTTTTGGCCCCTTTGTCTAGTATGAGAAAATTATATTTATTTGGGTTTGTGTCCATGTCCTCTATTCTGTACCATTGATCTACCTGTCTATTTTGGTACCAATACCATGCCGTTTTTGTTACTATTGCTTTGTAGTATAGTTGAAGTTCTGGTATTGCAATACCCCCTGCTTCATTTTTCCTGCGAAGGATTGCTTTAGCTATTCTGGGTTTCTTATTCTTCCAGATGAATTTCATGATTGCTTGTTCTATTTCTGTAATGTATGTCATTGGGATTTTAATTGGAATTGCATTGAATCTGTATAGCACTTTTGGTAGTATGGCCATTTTGACAATATTAATTCTTCCTATCCAAGAATATGGGAGATCTTTCCATCTTCTAAGGTTTTCTTTAATTTCTTTCTTTAGTGTTCTGTAGTTCTCATTGTAGAGGTCTTTCACCTCTTTTGTGAAATTGATTCCCAAGTATTTTATTTTTTTTGAGACTATTGTGAATGGAGTAGTTTTCCTAATTTCTCTTTCTGAAGATTCATCACTTATGTATAAAAATGCATTAGATTTATGAGCATTGATCTTATATCCTGCTACTTTACTAAATTCACTTGTGAGTTCTAAGAATTTTCTCGTGGAATTTCTTGGTTCCTCTAAGTATATAATCATATCATGAGCAAATAGGGATAGTTTGAGTTCTTCTTTTCCTATTCGTATCCCTTTATTTTCTTTGGTCTGTCTAATTGCTCTGGCTAGATTTTCAAGGACGATATTGAATAGGAGTGGTGAAAGAGGGCATCCCTGCCTTGCTCCAGATTTTAGGGGAATGCTTTCAGTTTTTCACCATTTAGAATGATATTAGCCATGGGCTTAGCGTAGATGGCCTTTAAAATGTTAAGGAACGTTCCCACTATCCCTATTTTTTCTAGTGTTTTGAGCATGAAGGGGTGCTGTATTTTATCAAATCCTTTTTCTGCATCTATTGAAATAATCATGTGATTATTGACTTTAAGTCTGTTGATATGGTGAATTACATTTATTGATTTTCTGATGTTGAACCAACCTTGCATCCCTGGGATGAAACCCACTTGATCATGGTGCACTATCTTTTTAATATGTTTTTGTATGTGATTTGCTAAAATTTTGTTCAGAATTTTTGCATCGATGTTCATTAAGGATATTGGTCTAAAATTTTCTTTCCTTGATGTGTCTCTGTCTAGTTTAGGTATCAGGGTGATATTGGCTTCATAGAATGAGTTTGGGAGAGTTCCCTCCTATTCTATTTCATGGAATACTTTGAAAAGTATTGGAATGAGCTCTTCTTTAAAGGTTTTGTAGAACTCGGCTGAGAACCCATCAGGTCCTGGACTTTTCTTTGTTGGTAGGCCTTTGATGACTTCTTGTATTTCATTATTTGAAATTGGTCTATTTAAATTGTGTATGTCCTCCTCGTTCAGTTTAGGCAATTCATATGTCTCTAGAAACTTGTTGATATGTTTGAAATTTCTATTTTGTTGGAGTATAGATTTTCAAAATAGCTTCGAATTATGTTTTTTATTTCAATCGTGTCTGTTGTGATATTTCCTTGTTCATTCCGAATTTTAGTGATTTGGGTTTTCTCTCCTCTTCTCTTTTTTAGTGTGGCTAAAGGTTTATCAATTTTGTTTATTTTTTCAAAGAACCAACTATTTTTTTGTCAATTTTTTGTATTGTTTCTTTTGTTTCAATTTCATTGATTTCAGCTCTGAGTTTAACTATTTCCTGTCTTCTACTACTTTGGTGTTGGTCTGTTCTTCTTTTTCTAGTACTTTGAGCTGTAGTGTTACGTCGTTAATTTGTTGAGTTTTACTTCTTTTATTGAATGCGCTCCATGAAATAAATTTTCCTCTATGTACTGCTTTCATAGTGTCCCAGAGATTTTGATATGATGTTTCTTTGTTCTCATTTACCTCTAAGAATTTTTTAATTTCCTTCCTAATATCTTCTGTTATTCATTCATCATATAATAGCATATGGTTTAATCTCCAGTTGTTGGAGTAATTTCTGTGTTTTACTCTTTCATTTATTTCTAATTTCAATCCATTATGATCTGATAAAATACAAGGAAGGGTCTCTATCTTCTGTATTTGCTAACATTAGCTTTGTGGCATAATATATGGTCTATTTTCGAGAAGGATCCATGTGCTGCTGAGAAGAAAGTGTATTCACTCTTCATTGGATGGTATGTTCTATAAATGTCTGTTAAGTCTAAATTATTGATTGTGTTATTGAGTTCTATGGTTTCTTTGTTCAATTTTTGTTTGGAAGATCTGTCCAGTGGTGAAAGAGGCGTGTTAAAATCACCTAGTATTATTGTATTATGCTCTATTTGGTTTCTGAGATTGAGAAGGATTTGTTTGACATACATGGATGAGCCACTGTTGGGGCATAGATATTTATGATTGTTATGTCTTGCTGATTTATGCTTCCCTTAAGCAGTGTGAAATGTCCTTCTTTATCCCTTCTGACTAGTTTTGGCTTGAAGTCCACATTATCTGAAATGAGGATGGATACCCCAGCTTTTATTTGGGTCCATGTGGATGGTATGTTTTTTCCCATCCTTTCACCTATAGTCTATGGGTATCTCTTTCTATGAGATGAGTCTCTTGCAGGCAACATATTGTTGGATCTTTCTTTTTTATCCAATCTGCCAGTCTATGTCTTTTGATTGATGAATTCAGGCCATTAATATTCAGGGTTATTATTGAGATGTGATTTGTATTCCCGGGCATTTGACTCATTTTATTCATTTATTTGTTTATTTTTGTCACGACTTGGTTCCTCTGTATTTGAGAGTTCCTTTAGGATAGCTACTCCCTTTGCTGATTTGCTTCTTTGTTTTTCATCTCTTCCTCATGGAATATTTTGCTGATAATGTTCTGTAGTGCTGGCTTTCTTTTTGAAAATTCTTTTAGCTTTTGTTTATCATGGAAGGATTTTATTTTGGTATCAAATCTGAAAGTAAGTTTTGCTGGGATTAAGATTCTTGGTTGACATCCATTTCTTTCAGGACTTGATAAATGTTGTTCCAGGCCCTACTAGCTTTTAGAGTCTGGGTTGAAAAATCTGCTGATATTCTTATTGGTTTCCCCCTGAATGTAAATTGATTCTTTTCTCTCATGACCTTTCTAAATTCTGTCTTTATTTTGTATGTTAGGTATTTTCATTATAATGTGCCTTGGTGTGGATCTGTTGTAATTTTGTATATTTGGAGCCCTATAACCCTCTTGTACTTGATTATCCATTTCATTCTTCAGGTTTGGGAAATTTTCTGATATTATTTTATTGAATAGGTTGTTTATTCCTTTGGTTTGTTTCTCTGTGCCTTCCTCAATCTCAATAATTCTTAAATTTGGCTTTTTCATGATATCCCATAATTCTTGTAGATTCTGTTCATGATTTCTTACCATTTTCTCTGTTTGGTCTACTTTGTTTTCAAGATTAAATATTTTTTCTTCAATGTCTGAGATTCTGTCTTCCAGGTGTTCTATCATATTGATTATGCTTTCTATGGAGTTTTTAAGTTTGTTTATTGTTTCCTTTATTTCAAGGAATTTTGTTTGTTTTTTTTTTGTCATTATCTCTAACTCTTTCTTGAAATGGTCTTTTGCTTACTGTATTTGATCTTTTAACTGTTGATTGCTGTGATCATTCAATGCCTGCATTTGTTCTTTCATCTCATCATCCAATGCCTGCATTTGCTCTTTCATCTCCTCCTGTGCTTCCATGATGGTTTTAATTCTGTACATTCTGAACTCCCTTTCTGACATTTCTTCCACCATGCTGTCATTGGATTTTATTGATATAGCATCTAGGCTTGTTTGGTATATTTTCTTCCCTTGTTTACACATATTGGTCAGGTATCAGTGGGACAAAGATATTGCAGATTTCCTCTATTGTCTTATAGTCGACCCTGCTTCGAGAAGCTGCCTGCAGACCAGGCCTTCCTCTGGAGGGAGCCTGACTGTGCATGGAATGGGATCCTGGTTGTTTGTGGAAACCTCTTGCTGCCTAACCCTGCTCCAAGAAGCTGCTTGCAGTCCAGACCCACCGCTGGTTTCTGGGGTGTGGGTTAGCTGTGTGAGAAAAGCTTCTCACTGGGCTGTCCTGGTCCAAGAATCTGCCTGTGGAACAGGCCTGCCACTGAAGGGAGCCCAGCTGTTTGCAGAAGCCTCATGTTGCCCAGCCCTGCTCCAAGAATCTGTCTAGGGTCCGGGTCTGCTACCCATGCCAAGCCTCGCCCAGCAGGAGAGACTCAGCCAGCAGCTGTGAGTTAGTCCCAAGTCTTTCAATACCTCCTCTTCTTGAATGCTGAGTTCTGGAGCGACATGAGAGGCAGTCACCCTCTAGGTCCAAGATATTCCACCATCTTGGTCCTCATACCTCTTAAGTTATATTAAAAACCATTGCTTTTCCTTTTAAATGTCTATGTGGGACTCTGCACAGGCTTTACTCTCCTGTCAGGTGTTTGAGAACAAGTTGGTCAAAACTGACATTTGTCCTATATACTCTTAAATGTCAGCTGAGATTCCTCAGAGATCACTCTTGGAGACAAGGTGCCAAACATCCTGGCTTCTTTAGTTTTCCTCTATAAGATGGGCCAACTGTCAGGATGGGTCCAGGTCTGACTGATCATATGTGGCTCCTGTTGGATGCATCAGGCTTATTTCCATTGTCATTGACCCATCACTTTGTAGAATGTGTACTGGCTAGCTTCCTGTTCTCTAGGGTTCTCTTAATTTCCCTTATCAGCAGATCAGGTGACTCACCAGAGGTGCAGGGCCCAGAGACGGGTCCTGTAATTCTTTGAATCCTGGATGACTTTAGATTGAAAAGCTAAAATACTGGCTGCTTTTTCCGTGGGCCTTTCACTTGTTTGCATTTTTCACCATGTTTTTGAATTTAAACACCAAACAAGACAGTTTCACCTGTTTAAAGAAAGAATAAAAGGTTTTAACTTCAGTATATACAATTGTACAGATACCCCTTTAATTTAATTTGGGTTAGTATTAGTACTGGAAGTAAGCATTTTAGACTTTCTAGATTACATGGAAAATACATAAAATTAACAGTGCAAAAATTTTTTTCAGTTTTTGTTATGGCTCTGAACCAAGAAAAATGACTTTTATATTCCTGAACCTTTAGGTATATATTATATTCCCTATCTGAGATAAAAATAATCTTTACAAAAAAATCAATCTTTTGAACACAACTTTAAATAAACTGATATATAGACTATTTTGGAGACATTCTAACATGGAGTAAGTGGGAGGTAAAGTTGTATCTCTGGTAAGGTGGGGCTCTTCACAACTAACACAGTACAACAGTATACTTGAAAACATAAATAAAAGACAGACTGATACAGCTTTTAACTTTATTTTTGCATAAAAAGTGGCAGAATCCTTCCATGTTTTACCATATCACCTTTAAACAGATCAGGCTTTCTTTACTATCTTCCAAAAATACATTTAAATTCCAATTCCAGTGTGAAGAGTCACACAAAATTGGACATATACCTTATTGAAAACAGGTTACTTTAGTTATAAAACATCAAATGCATGAGTAAATACCAATCAAATTTATTATTTCCATACAAATGCAAGGCTTTTGTTACACCTAATTGTACTTTGGAGAATACCAACATGGCAAAGTGATCTTTGAAGACTTTTTACATTTGATTAAGTTTAACTGTTAAGGTAGAATTTACAATACAGAGTGCATGGTGACAATAATCACAGTTCAACATGGATTAAAAAAATCAAAAGATAGCTTTAAATCTCTTATACATTTAGAAAACAATGTTAATGATCATAAATTGACTTAGTCAAAGCAAGCAGATATAAGACAGTTCTTCAAATGACAGTGTGACCTTTCTATATCAGATACAATGTACAAAGAGAGAACTTATTGGTATCTTGCCAGTAAGCTTATATAAACTTTCATTTTATAAATTTTTACAGAAAACTTAGACAAGGCTTAGAGAGATGGAGTTCTCAGATATATATATATATATATATATATATATATATATATATATATATACCATGTCACATAAATTTAGGGTGTCTACTATATTGTTATAAACTAAGTAACAGTTGTTTGTTTAACCATTTATAGATTCTGCAACTATCTCAGACATTTAGTTGTATGGGAAACTGTTATAGCAAGAATTGCTTTACCCCAGTAATGAATATTCCCTGGAAAATTGGGGTCCCTTGTTATATCTTAAAAAGGGAGCATATTTCTGTCCCCAATTCAGAAACTGAGAGCTCTGGAATGTACTGCCACACCCTTTGTGGTCAGCAACCTCCACCCTCCATGGAAAATGGCATTGGAAGGCAGGACAGAGGCCAGGTTCTCTTTGACAAATTTTTACAGGCTAGGCAGATTTTCTGGGATCCCCCTCAGTTTAGGTGTAGTGTGATTGACTTCAATGAGATGATCTGCAACTTCCTGGGGCCAAACTGAGATTTAGCATCTTCAACTTAGTTCTTGATGCTTCAGACCCCTTTTATGCATCTGCACAAATACCTGTACATAAAGAATCTCTTTCATATACTTTAACCCTGGAAGACCAACTTAATGTCAAGATTGTATAATAATCCAGAAAAAACATTTAAAGTCCAGATTGTTTAACAGTAAACCCTCTTTCTCTTAGACAGGTTTATCCCTATAGGATCAAATTCCAGATTTTGTTAGACTAAACTATCATTCTCTAGACATGCTTGTACCTATATGTACAGAAAAGAGAGGATCACCAAAACTAGGGCTAACATATGGGAACCATTTAAACAGACAAACTTGCATGAACATATTTTTTTCTTTTACTTTAACTTGGACATATCAACTCCAAATGAAAAATTGTACAATAATCTAGGAACCAATTTAAAAATCAGATTATTACAGTAAAAAACTTTGTTATAGACTTAAAGGTGGCCCTATTTTCAACTCACTTTACCTCCACAGACCAATTCCAACTGCAATCTTGTACAAAACAGAAACAGAGAGAAATAACCAGAGAGGAACCCCAAAACCATGGCCAACAGATGGAAACCTTTAAATTGACCAGGCAAGATGTTTCCCAAGAGACTAACCATAAAACCAGTGAAGTACAAGTCATATCTCAAAAGGGGCATTTGTATATATAAATGAACAGAAAACCAGAAGGAATTCCAATGATCAAGGCCAACAAACAGATGAGAACCTAGAAGGGATAAGAAAGGAGTACTTATCTCTAGATTTTATGTCTCACTGAATCAAGACTCCCACACAATTGGAGTCACAGATGTCCCAAGAAGAAGCAATCAGATGTTTCCACAAAGAAGAATTAGATGTATGGAATCAAGGGTCTTGGTGTGCACACCAAATGACCAAGGCCAAGACCAAATGGCAAAGGGTGTCACAATTTTTTGTATTCAGTTTCCTTTTTCTCAAATTAAAGCAACTGATAGAGCAACTGTGCAATTCAGGGAAAGAAGGCAGGAAATCCCCAAAGCTAAAAGTGCTTCAACAGCTCTTGGGACAGTCCTTAAGTCTCACCCTCTACTCAGAACAGTTTCTCTGGTTCAGTCTGAGACAAACTCACACCATCACCAAATTTATTCAGCAGTCTGCTCTCAACAAACTCTCCAGTCATCTTGTATTTTCATCATAGAAGTTGGAGTCACTTGAAGGCTAAGTCTGATCAAGAAAGCTGGAGGAGGGGCTACTCTCAGGTTCCATCTAGGGTGACAAATTTATTGCCAAAATCTCAGTTCTTATTCCAGATGCCAATATAATATAGAGGACACAGTTTTGAGCAAAAGGAAAAAGATGATTTATCGCTTTGCTAGAAAAGGAGAAACAGGGAACTCCTGTCCTAAAGACTGTGATTCTCCTTCTCAACAGGAACAGGAGTCTTTTACAGGGGGGATTCAGAGAAAATGAGTTTACGAGGAAGAGTTCAGGAAGGCAAAGATCAAGGAAGAGAAATCAGAGAGGAGAAGATTAGGAAAAAGATCAGGAAGGAGAATTTTAGGAAAAAGAAGATCAGGGAGAACGTCAGGGAAAAGGTGGGGAAAAAGATAAAAATAAGTTTCAAAGCTACAAAGGTTATAGTGAAAGTACCATGTGCTGTGTTGGAAGGTGAGTAGTCAATTCTTTTCTATTAACCCTAAATGATTTCTCTATGGTTATTAATAGAGAAAACATTAACTTCCTTCTAAAACTTTATGTTAATTAAACTGCCTGTTTTTCAATTAAAAATTAATTTTTTAAATATTATATCTTTCTAATACATAGTAAAGCACATCTCTTTTAAATCCTTTTTCTAATTTAGTATGGAAAAGACTGACAATAAAATCAAAATAATACTCAGGAAATACTGTCATTATTTAACATAAAGTGGAGAAATTATATTATTTTAGCCAATTAGAAAAACACAATTAAATCCTTTGTATTGTACTTACTAATACTCACCTAGTTCAATTAAATAAATAGGTGGCAGCTGGCCAATTATTTATCCCAATTTAGTTTATTTCTGTGAGCTCATCCTAATGACTGAAAGTAATTTCCTAAAGAGTCTGAAGAGGAATTGATATAATGAAGAACCGAAGACTGCCATTTGCCTCTTATGGCTGAGTACAAATGATCTTAGTACTGAATACTAACTGCTGAACACAGATTATTTCAACAAATTAAATGATCCAGTACATCACCCAGTCTTTTGTCCAAGTGTGAGACATAAAAAGACACACATTTGGTATTTCAGGGATTGTTTCTGTTTGGTTGTTGCTTATTTTACAAAATTATTATTTCCATTAAGATTATTTGTGAATATGATTAAGCATTTCTTATGAGATCAGACATGTAGAAAACATTCTGAAAAATTGTAATCAGAAATTTTGCAAGATATCAGCATTTAATAATTATTATTTCATCAAATATTTCAGTTTTAAGTGTTTTGGGTTTTCACAAATAATAAATAATAAGTAATAATAACAAATAATTATATATGACTCATATTTTGAAATATGTAATAAACATAAAACTCTTAAAAACCTTTTAGCAATAGATTACCTAAAATAATGTTTACATCAATGGATATATAGTTTTTGACTTCATGAAAACATTCACGTGGCCTAAAAATTCATCTAACAAGCAGTATGTGGAAAACACATGGTGTAAATTTATTTGAGTTGGGCAAGATCAAAATTAAAAGTCATCTATAGAAGCAGATGGTGGGCATATTTTCCCCAAGGTATCTAAAAATAGCAATTTTCCAGTATAAAAGAAAGTATGTAAAGAATTTTAGCAAACCATATTAACAAACAGAAACTCATTTGGATGCTTGCAATATTCAGAGCAATAGACACTTTTAGATAAAGAAAAAATGGTCTTCTATTTGGAAGATTACCATATTTTCTAAGAAACTAATTCAAGAAAGATGAAGAAAAATGTATTCCTCCCTAACAACTGAATGTAAATTCTGAGAAAATAGACTTTTTGGCCCTGTAGAGTTCAGTAATTTGAATATATAAGTTTTGTCTGCTTATTGGCCTCCAGACTGAGCACATACTAGGCACCTGAAAAGAATGTGGTCAAGTAGGATGATTTATCTGTTGGAATTAAGTACTGTGTCCGCACCTCATCTCTTCCAAGTCCCAGTATATGATAAACATCCTGGGGCCAAGTATTCAATATGTAAAACAATTTTCCTTGAGAGATTGTTAGGAAAATTAAATTTGAAAACATCTGGCTCTCTTTTTATAATACCTAAGGTATAGAACCCACCCAAATTTTTTAAAATAAGGTAATGATGAATATTCCATATTTAAAAAGTAAGGGCTTGTTTCTATGCAAGTAACCTCCCTAGTTAGAGCTTTAACTTTACATAGTGCAAAACCTTGGATTGACGGATTTTTCTTTCTCTTTTCTTTTTATAACATCTTATTCAATTACAAAGTTGCACTCTAGGAATTTCTTCCATTGAAATGCATTCTGGATGTTTTCTTCAATTGTATTTTAAGAAATTCAGATGTGCAGAATGGCAATGGTTTGAAATCCTGACTACTTACAGGCATCTGAGGGAGGAGGATTTCAATTTTGAGAACAGTCGAGGAAAACTCACAAAACTGTCAGCAACTTAACAAGACCTTGTATCAAAAAATTATTTTAAAAACACTGAAAATGTAGCAAGGTGTTAATATGCACCTGATTTCAATCCCCAGTCCAAAAAAGAAAAAACTTCAATTATTCAGTACACCTTGTATTACAACTTTTACTCAATGAAATTTCTTTTCTCATCAAAAGTAAAGGTGAGCCAAGTGTGGTGGCACATACCCATAATCCCACCTGTGGGACCTTGGGGCAAAAGGATCATGAATTCAAAGCAAGTCTCAGCAGTTAGCAAGCCACATAGCAACTCAGCAAGACCCTGTCTCTAAATAAAATAAAATAAGGACAGGGGATGTGACTCAGTGTATATCCCTGGGTTCAATTCCAGATACCAAAAAAAAAAGAAAAGATGAAATTAATGGTTAAAAAAAATCCCTACATGGTTGAAACATCAAGAAAGTCAGAAGAAAAGAATGCAGTAATAGAGGTAGCAAACTCCACATTGATTTATAGAGTAGGATATGAAATCAAATGAACCTGTTTTCAAATGTGGACTCAACTACCTACTATATTGGTAATCTAGAAGTCACTTAATTTCTCTGAATATCAAATTTTGATATAATCAGGGAATTAATAACTCTAGTTTTAATGTTTAATATCTTTAAACTAATGCCTAACATACCACAAGATCCTAATAAATGCTAATTTATTTCATATTAATTATAACATTTTGCCAAATTTGGACTTACCCCTTTCACGTAATATCTATACCATGGCTCAATTTTAGTATGAGAGTATAGATAATAAAATTAAGGCATTTACTATTCTCTAGTGTAAATTATAACTGTGCAGAATAAATTTTCTAAATAATCTTACTTGAGGTTTGATAAATAACAAGGCTGGGTTTTATCTGCATTGGCATTTAGTGTGGAAAACAATTGAATGCTCTTAGGAATAACTAAAATACATTTCAAATATGTCTTTATCCAAATATGTGTAAATATTATGTACCCAGCTGTACATCTTGTTCTCTTACTGGAAAAATGAAAATAAACATGTGTCTATCTGCTTTTCTTTGATCACCCTCCAACTTAAATAAATTTGAGTAACTTGAGTAGATATTATTTTCTAACTTGAATTAATGTTTTAAAGTATGAATTACGTTATAGCACTTTCCAATACAATTCTGCAAAATAAAATCCAAGTTTCTTATGATAGTCATTGTGGTTTCAAGCATCAAAGATGGCACTAAATGATACTTGCTTCCTGATATTTCCATCCTCTGTGCATCCTTCCATGCCACGGTTTGTTTGTCTAATCAAGAGCAAACATCAGAGATGATGGTACATTGCTTCAGAAAGATATTTCACTATAAAGAAAGTGACCTACCATGTTACAAGAAGAACTGTGCAGAGGCTCACATGGAAGCAATTAAAATGCCTGCCCAGCAGCCACTGTGGATATGAGGTAGCCAGCACACTTATCCATGAGTTTGAAGTACATCCATGAGTTGATCCTTGAAATGACTACAACCTCAGGTTGCCCCTTGATCCAGAAACACCCCCCCAGACACTCCCAATTCCTGATTCAGAAAAAGTACAGGATATGGTTTGTTTTAAAATATTATGTTGAGGGAAAATTTGATATACAGTTTTTCCTCCCACTTCCTGACTGGTAAACTGCTTGCAACCTAGAGTAATTTTCCCCCTGCCTATCCCTAAATACTCTGTCTTTTATTTTACATCATACCCTATTTTCTCCACAGTGCTAATAAAATACCCTCCATCTTTTATTTTACATGGTATCCTATTTTTTCAGAATACTAATGAAACATCTGTAATTTCCCCACACATATAAAATATAATAATCACATAAAAATATAACATCCAAAAGAACAGGGAGCAGATAATCAATTCTTCATTGTGTCTCATATATTTATTCAGGGCATGACAAAAAAACCTCAATAAAAATGTGTTGGACACTAACCAATTGAATCATTTTTTGCAAAAACCAAACAAACAGAATGCCAAGAATGAATTACAATGATAGAGGTGAGATATTTTTTAGTGAAAGCATTGAGTAGAAATGGTATCTTTGCTAGCAGAGATAAAATATTTAATGATAACTGGAAGAGAGCATGCAGTATATTTACTAGACTTTGGTCACAATAATTAGATAATTGTAGAGAAAGAGATGTAACTTCTTCCTCTGCAGAGCTCTTTTCAGCAGAGTACAATGAGGCAAGTTTTTGCATTTTTGTCTCTCATTTCTGAACCATCATTCTGAGTCCAGGAAAGAACTGACTCCACCCATGTGACAGGTGGTCCCATAGGTAGATAAAAAATGAAATTTGAGTATTCTCTTCCCAAGTGAGAAGACTGGCTGAGAATCTTACAGCAGGTTAATCTGTTGTATATAACCATACACAGATAAACCCAGAAAAACAGGCCACAGGATATTTCAGACAACCTCCCAGTTGGACTTTCTTGGTAGAAACATGCCCCCTCCCACTCACACTGTCACACTCTCACAACATCAAAATTAACCCAAGGATGTTCCTCCAGGTGTCTATTTAATGGCACCAGGATCTCTTTAGAACTGGTATCCTTTAATAATGATGAGATTCTGCAGATGCACAGGCATAATTTAAAAAGCCCATTTTGACAAAAGAGTTACTTGATCTTTCTCCTTGGACAAATATTATAACTTGTGAAAACTTCTTGACATTTCTGGTATAAAATATTTCTAAAATATCAAAGTTTTATGGTAAAGCTAAAACTGTCCCAAGTAATTTTTACCTTGAATGTTTGTTTTTGAGATAAATGTGATTTTGAAAGTTTCATTTCTTTATTTCTCCAAAATGATCACCCACCACCCATGGGGACAATCACAATGCGTACACTCTTCTTGATCACAGGAACCAAAAGAGGTTTATTCCGCAAGTCTCAGACTTATATTGAGAACATCAGCCTATCAGAGAGTAGACTACCAGGAAAGTCAGCCTATCAAGGAACAGTCTCCAGGCAGATACCAGGATCGCCTCATGTACAACAGCCAACCAGAGTTACTTCCTAAAACTTGTATATGAGCGCAGCTATGTCTGGCAACCTGCCAGGTGCCGTCTTAGAGATCAGGCCACGGTGCGGCTCTGGGGCCCTCAGAGCCTGCCCCTGACACTCCAAGGGTTTGTTTTGCTTTCTAGCCAATTAGTTTTAAACAGATGATGTTAACACCACTCCAAATGGAGCAATTCTTGTATAAAAGAGAACATGTGAAGCTTCACTTTCCTAATTCTCTCTATGGATATCAGTTCCCTTGAAGGAGACTCCAGTCCTGTCACAGTCACCTAATGCATTTTTTATTGCTCCATGGCAAATCTAAGATAAGGTTAAAGCTATAAAGAGAACTTTATATATTTATTTATTTCAGTGTCATCAATATTCCTGTTACAGTGTGGTTTCTATGGGTCACAACACTGTAGCCAGTGTATCAGATAGCAAACATCTCCAGTTTTCCTGCCAATGGTGATTCTTTATTCCATGTGATAAGATGAAAGATTTGCAGTGATGAACAGTCAAGTGCTTCCTGTTTTCTCCTATTGCAGAAGTGTTTAAATGGCATGGATGGGTAACCTTCCACGTGGAAAAAATTTGCTTGTTTGAACACTGCATAAGACCAGACAGAGATGTGTATGCCTGGAATCTGAAACCAAAGCAAAGCAAGTATGTAAATATAAAATCTCTCATTTAGTGGATTGCTTAAAATCCTGTTTCAAGGCATCATTTATATAGTTGCAGAAATGCTCTTTGAACTATCTTGGGTACCAGTTGTATGAAGAATGTCTGTGAGCACAATTTCTCTGATATTTTCAACAACTCCAAAACCAAACAGTGGCCCCTGAGGGAACACTTATCTTGGCCAACAGCCTGTGATGAGTGCAAGCACTTCTCACCCTGATTTGTCATCAGGCATTGAGAGTTCCTCAGTTGAAGTGAGCTTACATGAGTTAATTGGGACAATTATCAGTATATGCTCTATCTGGCAAAACTCTAGGCCTCAGTGACCTAATACATAATTACCTCTCATTTTCCAGAGGTCCAGTTTGGGTCTGGTTGCCTTTCTCCATAAGAAATGTGGGTTCCCCTGATGGATTCTCAGTCAAGTTCTTCAAGACCTTCAGAGAAGATAATACCAATATTCCTCAAATATTTTATCCAATGGAATAAGAGTTAATCCTTTCAAACACATTCTATGAAACTAGTATCACCCTGATCCCAAAATCACACAAAGACAAGGAAAGAAAATTTCAGACCAATATCCTTGATGAATATACATGCAAAAATACTTAACAAAACTCTGGCAATTTTCATACAAAGAATATTAAAAGGATAGTGCACCATGATCAAAGTGGATTATTCCAATGGATTAAAGGTTGGTTCAACATCCAGAAATCAATAAATGAAATTCATCACATCAATGGACTTAAAGGTAAGAATTATATTATCATTTCAATAGCTACAGAAAAAGCATTTTATAAAATCCAACACCAATTCATGCTCAAAATACTAGAAAAAAATGGGATAGTAGAACATACCTCAACATTGTAAAGGCTATCTATGCTAAGCCCACGGCTGACATCATTCTAAATGTAGAAAAACTCAAAGTATTTTCTCTAAACACTGGAACAAGACAGGAATGCCCTCTTTCATTCCTTCAATTCAATGTTGTCCTTGAGACTCTAGTCAGAGCAATTCTTAGCAGGAAGAGTAAAGAAGGAGATCTCAAAATACCAGACATTGAACTGTACTACAGAGCAATAGTAACAGAAAAGATATGATATCACCACAAAAATAGGCAGGTATACCAATAGTACTGAATAAAAGACACAAAGACAAACCCACATAATACAGTTATCTCATACTACACAAAGAAGTCAAAAACATACATTGGAGAAAATATAGCCTCTTTTACAAGAGGTGTTGGGAAAACTGGAAATCCTTTTGCAGTAAAATAAAACTTAAGCCCCTATATCTCACCCTGCACAAAACTCAACTCAGAATGAATCAAGGTCCTAGGAACCAAAAGATTGTAATTTTGCCCATCATGGGGAACAGGGTTTTTTTATAGAAGTGATTCAGAGAAAATGAGATTATGGAGAGAGATCAGGAAGAAAATCAGAGCAAAAAAGATCAGGCAGTAGAAGTCTAGGAAAAAGAAGATCAGGGAGAAGTTTAGGGAAAAGAAGATCGGGGAAGAGAAGTTTAGAGTAAAGAAGATCAGGGATGAGAGAAGTTCAGGGAAAAGAAGACCAGGGAAAAGATCAGGGGGGGAAATCAGGGAGAGCTGGACATGGTGGCACACACCTGTATTCTCATTAGCTTGGTATGCTGAGGCAGGAGGATCAGAGTTCAAAGCCAGCCTCAGCAACTTAGCTAGGCCCTAAGAAACTCAGTGAGACCCGGTGTCCAAATGAAATACAAAAAGGGATGGGGGATGTGCATTTGTGCTTAATTGTCCCTAGGTTTATTCCCTGATACAAAAATAAATAAATAAATAAAGTATCATGGAGGTCAGGGAAAAAGTTGGGAAAAAGAAAACAAATTGTAAGTTTCAAAGTGACACAGGATATAGTCAAAGCATCAAGTGAACCTGTTACATTTCCCCACTGTCACTTTATAGCTTCCATTTCTATGGAAAGTGGGCAACAACATCTCCAAGCCACTTCCTACTGAAAGGGAGTGAAGTTGCTGGGTGACCTCCAGGTGGGGTACCCTTAATCCCTTCCATGGATGGACAGCACTGTGAGTCTGCAGCCCAGGTCTGCCAGCAACAGGGCACTGGTTGTTGTACAGCATTCTAGGCACTGAATGTGACCCCCCTCTGTGTTTTTCACAGAGCCAGGGAACAACTCTGCTGTCTCCAGATTATGGCCAACAGGTCAGCTTCACCATGGCCTGGGTGAGAGATCATCTGCTCTTCTCAGAAAGACTACCTGCTCCTGGTGGCCTGTGGTTGTCTACTTGGCCTGTAGTGGAAAGAAGTGCTTCCTGCCATCAGACTTTATCTCCTCCTCCACTCTAGTTCACTGCATCTTTTGAACTTGTTATTAATGTGTGTCACACTTTGTTCTGGGCCTGTCACCCTTGCAGCAAGCATGAGTGCAGAGATGGGCCCCCTGGTCTGCTGGGCTTGCTGGACAAGGAACACAAGGACAAGGTACTCAGTGCTGGAAAGCCAGGCACAGCAGGACATGGAGGAAGTATAGCAGAAGTCAGATTTTTGGGGAAGGAACTCTGAGAAATGCCTCACAGATGATGGTGATGATGATGATTTTTTACTGAATGGCAGATTCCACCCAGTTTCTTATGACCATTTAAAAGTTTTATTTTTAAATGGGGTCTTGCTCAGTTACCAAAACTGGACTCCAACTTGCAATCCTCCAGGCTAAGCCTCCCCAGTAGCTGGAATGACAGGCATGTACCACCACACAGCTACATTAAGAGATTTGTAAACTGAGGTCTGAAAGGTGAATATATCCTATGCAAAGAACCCCAGCCTCCCCTCCATGTAGGCAGGAGTCACCAGCTAGAGACCAAGGTGGTGCTCATAGGTTAACCTTCTTTACTGAGCTTCCTCTTGAGTCCAAATTCTTCCTCTCCAGGAATGAGAATATTCACAGTATGGGAGCAGAAATCTTCAAGGTCAGGAAACTGCCCTGCATCAAGGGACACTCAAATAAAGGTCTGTCCTAGGAGCATCTGGGCAGAGGCAGAAGAGTCACAGGATGGAGAAGTCATAGAGTGACTGTTTATTTCCCAGGAGCTGTTGAAAATTAAAAGTCCTGAGTAATTTTCATTCTTGTCTATTCCATTTCATTCATTCCTTTATTATGTTTTTTTATGTTTTTGGTGGGGGGAGGCTGAGGATCCTTAGGTCAATGGACTAAGTCAATCAATTGTTGGTTACTATCCTTTATATATCATGTAGATTTTGCATACTCCTACCATGTGTTCACTTACATCAAACATACTTGATTGCCACCTCGTTTTAGAGTATAATTTTTTGATATTTTATTTTAATTTTATTAGCTGAATTTTGATTCATTGTACACAAATGGGGTACAACTTTTCATTTCTATGGTTGTACACAATGTAGATTCACTTCATTCATGTAATGATATGTATACATAGGGTAATACTGTCTGTCTTATTCTACTATCTTCCCTTCCCCCACCCACTTCTGCCCCATTTTTCTCTACACCATTCAAAGGTACTTCATTCTTCTCTCTCCCCTTGTTATACCCCCTGGTTATGTATCATCATCCACTTATCAGAGAATACATTCAGCCTTTAGCTTTTTGGGCTTAGTCTATTTCATTTAGCATAATATTTTCCAACTTCATCCCTTTACCAGAAAATGCCATAATTTTATCCTTATGTCTGAGTAATATTTTATTGTGTATATACAACAGTTTCTTTATCCATTCATCTATTGAAGGGCATCTTCATTGATTCCACAATCTAGCTATTGATAATTGAGCAGCTATGAACATTTATGTGGCTGCATCATTGTAGTATCTGATTTTAAGACATTTGGGTATAAAATGAGGAGTGGGATAACTGGGTCAAATAGTGGATCCTTTCCAAGTTTTCTGTAGAATTTCCATACTTTGTTCCAGAGTATCTGCACCAAAATGCAACTCCTCCAGCAATGTACAAGAGTGTCTTTTTCCCCACATCCATGCCAACACTTATTATTGCTTGTGTTGTTGTTAATATCCATTCTAATTGGAGTTAGAGGAACTGCTAGGGTCATTTTAAATTGTATTTATCTAATTACTAGTGATGATGAGCACTTTTTCATGTATTTGTTGACCACCTGTATATCTTCCTCTGTGAAGTGTCTGCCCATGTCCTTAGCCCATGTATTGAATGGGTTCTTTGTATTTTGGGTGTAAAATAATCTTTGGAGATCAGTGCCACGTCTGAGGTGTGTGAGGAAAAGATATTCCCCCACTCCGTAGGCTCTCTTTTCACATTATTGATTGTTTCCTTTGCTGAGAAAAAGCTTTTTAGTTTGAATCTATCCCATTTATTGATTCTTGATTTCATTTCTTGTTCTTCATGGGTCTTGTTAAGAAGTCTTGTCCTAAGTCAATGTGATGGAGATTTGGGCCTACATTTTCTTCTATTTGGTGAAGGATCTCAGTACTAATTCCTAGATCCTTGATCCATTCTGAGTTGTTTTGTATAGGGTGAGAGATAGGGGTTTAATTTCATTTTACTGCATATGGATTTCCACTTTTGCCAACACCATTTGTTAAAGAGTCTATCTTTTCTCCATTGTAAGTTTTTGGCACCTTTGTCTAGTATGAGGTAACTGTACTTATGTGAGTATGTCTCTGTGTCTTCTACCCTGTACCATTGGTCTTCCTGTATATTTTGGTGCTAATACCATGCTGTGTTTGTTACTTTTCCTATATAGTAATCACTTTTTTGTATACAAGTTGCCAGAATTTTATTGAGAATTTTCGTGTGTATGTTCATCATGGATATTGGTATGAAATTTTCTTTCCTTAATGTGTCTTTGTCCGGTTTTGGAATCAAGATGAAATTAGTCTCATAGAATGAGTTTAGAAGGGTTCCTTCTTTTTTTTTTTTTTTTTGGGTGCTGGGGATCGAACCTAGGGCCTTGTGCTTACGAGGCAAGCACTCTACTGACTGAGCTATCTCCCCAGCCCAGGGTTCCTTCTTTTCTATTTCATGGAGATTTTGAGGAATAATGTTGTTAATTCTTCTTTGAAAGTCCTGTATAACTCAGCTGAGAATCCATCTGGTCCTGGGATTTTCTTAATTGGTAGGCTTTTAAGGTTGTTTTCTATTTAATTACTTGAAATTGTTCAGTTTATATCACATACAACCTCCTGATTCAGTTTAGGTAGGCCATATATCACTGTAAATTTGTCAAGGTCTTCAATATTTTCTATTTTATTGGAGTATATATTTTTACTACAGTTTCTAGTTATCTTCTGCTTTTCAGTTGTGTCTGTTGTGACATTTCCATTTTCATCATGTAGTTTTTAATTTGTGACTTCACTTTTTCTCTTTGTTAGTGTGTCTAGGGGTTTATCAATTTTTGATTTTTTTCAAAAACCAACTCTATGTTTTTTGAATTGTTTTTTGTTTTTTTTCAATTTCATTGATTTCAGTTCTTATTTTAGTTATTTTCTCCCTTCTACTTTTTGTTGGTGTTGGTGTGTTTTACTTTCTCTGAGGTTTTGAGATGTAATGTTAGGTCATTTATTTGTTGACCTTTTTTTTTATTAAATGAGCTGAATGCAATAAACTTTTCTCTGCCTTCCTAGTGTCCCAGTCATTTTGGTATGTTGTGTCAGTATTCTCATTTAACTCTAAGTATCTTTGCATTTCATTCTTGATTTTCTCTACTATCCATTCATCATTCAACAGTGTATTTTTTAATATCCATTGGTTAGAGTAGTTTCCATTTTTTATCTTTGATTACCAATTTGAGTTCATTATGATCTCGTAGAATGCAAGGTATTATTTCCTTTTTTTTGTATTTACTAAGAATTGCTTTGTGGTGTAAGGTATGATCTATTTTAGGGAAGAATTGATGTGCTTCCAAGAAAACACTGTATTCACTGGTTGATGGATGGCATATTCTGTATATGTAGGTTTTGTCTAAACTATTGATTGTATTATTTAATTCTATAGTTTCTTAAGTTTTTCTTTAGAACATCTGTCCAGTAGTGAAAGAAATGTTTTAAAGTCACCCAGTATAATTGAATTTTGGTCTAGTTGATTTATGAAATTAAAAAGTATTTTTTGATGCACATAGATGCTCCATTGTTTGGAGCATAAATATTTACAATCATTGTGTCTTGCTGCTGTGTAATTACCTTCAGTAGCATGAAATAACCTTCTTTGTCCCATCTGATTAACTTTGGTTTAAGGTACACTTTATCTGATATGAGGATGGAAACCTCTGGTTGTTTATGTAATCCGTGTGAGTGATATTTTTTCCCCTGTTCTTTCACTTTCAGTCTGTGGATGTTTTTGCCTATGTGTTGAGTCTTTTGTAGACAGCATATTGTTGGGTCTTGTTTTATAACTTTCAAGTCTACATCCATTGACTTATGAGTTTAGCTCATTAATACTCAAGGTTATTACTAAAATTTGACTTGTTTTCCCACTCATGTTGGTTTATTTCTGGCTTTTAATTTCATTTAGTTTCTCCTTTTTTAGATGAAAATCTTACTTTTTTAATACACTCACATTTATACAAAAGTTTCATTTTATAAGCAACTGCTTCATCAGCTACATAAAACAGAGGTAATGCTGTTTGTTGTCCCTGCTCCCCATTTTCTACATATGAAAAAAACAATAATAAATGTTGTCCAACCTGGACTTCACTTTTAGAATTTGGTGACTGCATGCAGCCCAGCACAAGTCCAAATTTCTACAGAGCTGAACTGAGACTCCATTTGTGTTTCACGCCAAAGTGGCCCAAAGAATGTCATCCATAGCTGTCTGAATTTCATTGCTGTTGAAGAAGAAACTCCCCAATGTTTCAAAACATGAACTCAGGGTCTGTGTTTCTGTACTGTTCAACTTAACTTTGCTCTCCAGAGCAGATTGGGTTTTAGCAGAGGAGATAACCTCAGTTTGTGTCTCCATGTCTGATGAATCAGTATTCATGGAAATACTGAAGTGTTTCAGGATACTGCTGAGGGGCAGATGTGGGCTACTGTCTACAAATAAGTTTAAATCTGTCTGTGTTAGCATATCAAACATCTGAAGACCAAAGAAAGTGAGAAATTTTCCTGTACCCATAGGGCTGGACAGATATGTCTGCAAGTAAGAAGTCACTTTTGGTCTCTATGTCCAATGATTCCAAGACTGGTTAACTGCAAAGCAAATGGCAATTATCAAGAATGCAAGCATCACTAATTGTTGATATGGATGTGGGGGAAAAGATACACATATACATTGCTTGTGGGATTGCAAAATCATGCAACAATTATGGAAAGCAGTGTGGAGATTCTTCAGAACACTTGCAATGGAACCACAATTTGATCTACTTATCTCACTCCTTGGTTTATACCCAAAGGACTTAAAATCAACATACTACAGAGATGCATCTGTATCAATGTTTATAGCAGCTCAATTCACAATAGCAAAACTATGAAACCAACTTAGATGTCCTTCAATTGATGAATGGAAAACAAAAATATGATATATATACACATATATACACATACACAATGAAACATTACTTAGCTTTAAAGAAGAATAAAATTTTGGCATTTTCTGGTAAATGGATGGAGTTAGAGAATATCATACTAAGTAAAATAAGTCAAACCCCAAAAAACCAAAGGATGAATGTTTTCTCTGATATATGGAAGCTAATTCACAATAAAGGGGGGATTGGGAAAATAGTTACTTTATTTTAGGCAGAGGGGAGTGAAGGAGGAGAGGAAAGAATGATAGAGTGAAACAGACATTATTACCTCATGTAAATTTATGATTACGTGACAGATATGATGATGCAACATGTATAATCAGAAAAATGAGAGATTTCACTCTATGTATGATCTATCCAAATATATAAATGTATTTTACTGTCATGTACAACTAATTAGAACAAATTTTAAAAAATTAAAAAACAAATCTTGGTTGGCATTCATTTTCTTTCCAAGCTTGAATATGAAGTTCCATGACCTTCTAGTTTTGAGGATCAGGATTGAAAAATCAGTTGAGATCTCAATTTGTTTCTCTTATATATAATTTGATTTCTTTCTCTTATAGACTTTAAGATTTCATCCTTATTCTGTATTTTAGTCATTTTCATTATAATGTGTTTTGGTGTGGGTCTGCTGTAGTTTTGTATATTTGGGTTCTTGTAATTCACCTGTATTGATTTTCATTTAATCCTTTAGGATTGGAAAATTATCTGATATCATGTCATTGAAAAGATTGTGCATTCATTTGGGTTTTATGTCTGCTCCTTCTTTTATCCTGATAACTCTTACATTTGGTCTTTTCATGTTATCCCATAATTATTGGAAGTTTTCTTCATGGATTCTTATCATGTTTTCTGCATGGACTACTTTTTCCCAATATTAGATATGTTGTCTTCATTGTCTGAGATTCTGCCTTCCAATGATCTAGACTGTTGCTGCTTTCCATTGAATTTATAATTTGATTTATTGACTCCTTAATTTAAATGATTTCTGCTTATTTTTTTCACAATCTCTAACTCTTTATTGTAGTGATCTTTCACTTTCTCTATTTTCTCTTTGATTTTACTCTTTATACCATTCTTTACTTTTCAAATCAGGTTATCTATGTTTGTTCTAAACTCCTTGGACCTTTCTTCTACTGTCATCAGTGACTTTTCTTATTGGGCCATCTTGGTTTGTCTGTGGCATGTTGTTCCCTTGTTTCTTCATTTTGCTTGTGTGCTTTCCCATCTAGTTGTATAGTTCTGAGGTAATAGAGTTTCTTCCCTGGCATTGAAGATTTCCAATGTCCTGCCTTTAAGAGGGAGAACAAAATCAACAACACCCCATACAATGTACAGCCTCAAATCTAAGAGCTCCCAGCAAGTCCTCCACTGCTTTCTTACTGTAAACAGTAATGACAAGTTCATTCATTGTCCACAGTAGAAACATAACAATTGCCAATCAGATTTTCAATCTCAAATAATGAACAAAGAAAGAACAAGAATCAGTGCAGGACATGGTTTTCATGAGGAAGAAATATGTAAGAAGGAAAAATTAACAGGAAGAGTGGAAAAGGATCCAACAGACTGGTTGTTTGGTGAAGAAATGAGAGAAATGGAAATTAGGAAGATAGACAAGTGAGGGAAAGAATACATAGAAAGAGAAGAAAAAATATAAGAATGTACAGGATATACAACAGAATTGCAAAACACCATGCATATATCACTGTCTTCTAACTGATGAACGAAAAAAAAAAAAATCTTGTTCCAAATATGGTGTAGAGAGATGCCAGAGAAGAAAAAAAAGAAAAATAAGATAAATCTCAGTTGAAAATTGAACAACTGTCTTTGCCAGTATCCAAAAGATTCTCAGCCCTTTCTCTGACTTCCAGCAAGACTGTCTGGCACAGAGAGGTCCTGGTTGACCCAGTTACTATCTCACCCATCTGGGCCTCAGATGTTCTGGTTTGACCACATTGCAATCCCAAGATCTCAATGCCACTGGCATTTGGAAAAAGACCACCAGAGATGAGTAATCCTGAGAGAGAGTAACTAGGTGGAAGAAAACTGCATTTCCTGGAGGAAGATCCCAGTTGCATCCAAAACTCTAGGCACACTGACATTGAATCTCTAGATCCTGGCCAGTGTCCCCAGACAGGGTCAGATGCAATCCAATATGACTGTGGCAGCAAAACATTCTGGCATCCCAAAGAAACCCCTGACTCTGGCCAATGTCTCAAAATGGTTGTGGCCATGAGGCACTGGTGTCTCCCTGGCAGTGGACCTCTGGGCAGTTGTGGAAGTGATAGTAGCAGGAGTGTGTGGCAGCACGCAGGGGTCAGCAGCAGCTGCAGATGTCAGTGGTGATGGCAGTAGGTGGGGCACTGAGGCAGCAGTGGCAGTGACATCAGCTGTAGCTGCAACTGCAACAGCACCCAGAGTGGAAACCTTCAGGTGACCTCCAGGGAGTTGCAGAGGTTTGATGGCAGTGGTGTCAGTGGTAGCAGCAGTGGTGTCAGCAGTGAATATGGCAACCTGGGATCACAGGCAGCATCAAGAGCAGCAGACCTCCAGGTGATGGTGACTGTGACAGCAACAACAGCAGCAACAGTACCTGCAGCAGTGGCATCAGGGGCATATCTGCCCCAAGAGAAGACCTCTGGGCTGTGGTAGTGGTGCCTACAGCAGAAGCACCTGGGTAAAAGCGCTCCAGTGATTCATGTTGGTGTGAGCAGCAAAGGCACCCATAGAATACACCTCCAGGTCATCTGTTCCAGGGGCCTTGGGGCAGTTGCTTCCTGCTACCCAGAGAAGACCTTATTTATAGATTTTTAAATCAGCATATTATAGATATACATAAAATTCAACTTCACTGTTCTTTTTTCATATGTGTACATAAGAGAGTTTGATTTGTTTTATTCTACTCTTCATCCCACTTTTTTTTCCTTCCTTCTTCCTTATAACCCCTTCCTCTACTCCACAGATGACTGTAATATTTTCATTGTATTCCCCTTTTTTCCATTATTTCATCTAGCCTTCACATATGAGGGGAAATATTTGGCCCTTGGCTTCCTGAGTCTGGCTTATTTCACATAGAATCATGTTTTCCAGTTTCATCAATTTTCCACCAAATGCCATCATTTCATTCTTCTGTGTGACTTAGTAAAACTTCATTGTGTATGTACACCATATTATCTTTATCACTTAGTCTGTTGATGGGTATGTGGGCTGGTTCTGTAATTTGTTTATTGTGAATCATGTTGCTATAAATGCTGATATGTCTGTGTCTCTATAGTAGGCTGATTTTTGATCCTTGGATAAATATTGAAGAGTGGGACAACTGGGTAAGATGTTGTTCCCTTTCCAAATTTTAAAAGGAATAGTCATACAGTTTTCCAAAATGGTTATACTAATATGCTGTCCAACCAACACTGCATAAGTGGACACTTTCCCCACATTATTCCTTTTGTTGTGTTTTAAAACTTTTTTTTAAATGTACATGACAGTAGAGTGTGTTTGATGAAATATAACACATGGAATATGACTTCCAATTCTTGTGCTGTACGTAATGTGGAGTTACATAGGTCGTGTATTCATATAGAAACATAAGAAAGAAATATTTGTTTAATTCTATTGTCTGTCCTATCCCCATCCACCTCCTTTCCCTTAATCCTCTTTTCTGTAATCCAATAAACTTTTATTTTACCCTTCTACCCCCAAATGTTCTGTCTGATATGTGGATTCTCACATTATTTTGATAAATACTAGAGTAAAGAGAGTGAGATAAAAACCCTCATTTCATTCTTTTTGAATCAGGTCACTCTATCTATGTGGATTTTTCTGTGTTTTATATTCCATTCGTCTTATGGTCTGTTCTGGTGCCAATAGAATGCTGTTTTTATAATAAAACTCTACAACATAAATGGACATCTGTTATTGTGATGTTTTCAGCATCACTTTTCTTAAATTCAGAATTGCTTTGACTTCTCTATGACTCTTATTTATCAAAATAAATTTTAGAACTACTTTTCTGTCAATGTGTTGTGGAGATGTCACTGACTGGGATTGTATTGAATCTGTTTATTATTCTAGGTTAGTATAAAATTTTTGATAATTTTAATTTTGTTTATTCAAAAACATGGAAACTACTTCCAACTGCTAAGGTCTTCCTCCATTTTTTCCTTCAGTCTTCTGTAGTTTTCTTTGTTGATGTCTTTCACCTCCCAGGTTAGATTTTTTTTCCTAAGAAATTTTTTAGGGTATTGTGATTGAGAAATTTTTCTCAATTTCTTTTGCAATAGGTTTATTCTTGCATTATAGGAATGCTACTGATTTAAGTATGTTGTTCTTGTTTACAGCTCCTTTAGTAAATTTGTTCATCAGCTAGAATGTACTAATGTAGCATTTTAAATCTTCCACATAAAGATGTATGTCATAATCAGCAGACAAGTGGACATCCTTTTTTCTATGTGCATGCCATAGATATCTTCTCTTGACTGATAACTCTAGCTTGAATTTCAAGTTGAATAGGAGTGGTGAGAGTTTATATCCTTGTTTTTTTCTTGTTTTCAGATAAAATGCTTTATTTTTTCTCTATTCAGTATGAGGTTGGCATTGGTTTTCTCATAAACAGCTTTTACAATGCTGAAAAAAATTTTTTCTATCACTAGTTCCTCCAGACTTTTAAACACCAATGGGTGCTGGATATTGTCAAAAGGCTTTTCTGCATCTGTTGAGGTAATCAGGTAAATTTATACTTAAATCTGTTTATGCAGTGAATTACACACACACACACACAAACATAGTAATATGTAAAATAGTACTATATATGATAATATAAAAAATTATTTTTTGGTAGTGTGAATTTAACCTAGGGATGATTTGCTGATTAGCAACATGACTCTAGCCACTTTTTATATTTCATCATTGCATTAGAGTTTTTCATTATGATGGGATTTATTTTTACATATTCAAACATTCATCTGATATAAAAATATGCAAAATCATTGCTCAGTGTTTTCCTTTTCTTTTCCTTCTCCATAACCCAGGTCCCTTTCCTCCTTTTTATTTGTTTTTTTTTAGACATATGTGACAATAGAGTATATTTTGAGATATTTTACATGCATGGAATATATCTTGTTCTAATTGAGATCACACTTTTGTGGTTGTACATGATGT
Source organism: Sciurus carolinensis (assembly GCF_902686445.1). NCBI lineage: Eukaryota > Metazoa > Chordata > Mammalia > Rodentia > Sciuridae > Sciurus > Sciurus carolinensis. Next base: position 109,188 of record NW_025920354.1, read on the forward strand.
GGAATTTCACTGGTAATGTATTCAAAGATGTATATAGGAAAGTTATGTCCCAATCATTTGAATGTCTTTTCTATTTCCATGCTACTACCTTACCTTCATTCCCCTTTGTCTAATCCAATAAACTTGTTATACTCTCACCATCCTTTATTGTGTGTTAGCATCTACATATGATAGAGAATACCTGACCTTTGGCTTTTTGAGCCTGGCTTATTTCATTTAGCAGGATAATCTCTAGTTCTATCCACTTACTGGCAAATGGCAAAATTTCATTCTTCTTTATGGCAGTGTAATATTGTATTGTGCATATATACTACATTTTCTTTATCCATTTTTCTGTTGAGGGGCACCTAGCATGGTTCCTTAGCTAAACTCTTGAGAAGTGAACTCCTATAAAAATTGATGAGACTGAATCTTAAATCCTTTGGATATATATTGATGAGTGGGATAACTGAGTCAAATTCCACTCCAAGGTTTCTGAGGAATCTCCATGCTTCTTTCAGGCTGGTTTTACCAATTTTCAGTACCACCAGCAATATATGAGAGAAAATTTCCCCCCACATTCTCATTAATATTTATTATTACTTGCACTCTTGAAAATTGCCATTCTGACTGGAGTTGGAAGGAATCTCATTATAGTTTTAATTTGCATTTCCTTAAATGTTGGCGATATTGAACATATTTCATATTTTTTGAGAATTTTTATTTCTTCCTTCACATGCCTGCTAAGTTCCTTTGCTCATTTAATGGTTGGATTATTGTGTGTGTGTTTGTGTGTTAAGTTTTTTGAGTTCTTTATATATCCTAGATATTAATGCTCTACCTGAAATACAGGTAGAGCCCAGTGTGTAGGCATTCTGTTCACATTCTTGTTTTCTTTGCTATGGAACATTTTTACTTTGATGCCATCCCATTTGTTGATTATTGATTTTACTTCTTATGCTTTAGAAATTTTGTTGAGGAAGTCAGTTTCTAAGCTGAAGTGGTGTATGATTTGGGCTAAAATTTATTCTACTAAGCAAAGAATCTCTGGTCTAATACCTAGGTCTTTGACCTACAATGATTTGAGCTTTATGCAGGTTGAGGGATAGAGGTTAAATTTTGCTCTACTATACATGGATTTCCAGTTTACCTGGCACCGTATGATAGTCTGTCTTTCTCCAGAGTGTGTGTCTGACACTTTTTTTACTATGAGTTAACTGCATATATCTAGGTTTGATTCTGTGACTTCTATTTTGTTCTGAATGTTTTATGTCTGTTGTGGTGCCAATACCATGCTGTTTTTTTACTATACCTCTGTAGTATAAATTAAGGTGTGACATTGTTCTGCCTCTTCCTTCATTTTTCTAACTAAGCATTGCTTTAGTTATTCAGGGTCACTTGTTTTTCCAAATAAATTTTATGATTGACTTTTCTATTTCTATGAAGAAAATCATTGAAATTTTTATAGGAGTTGAACTAAATCTCTATATTGCTTTTGGTATTATGGCCATTTTGGCATATTTATTCTGCCTATCCATGAACTTAGGCAGTCCTCCAACCTTCTAAGTTCTACTTCAAATATTTTCTTTAGTGTTCTGTAGCTTTCATTGTAGAAGTCTTTCACCACTTTTGTTAGATTGATACCAAAGTATTTTATGAGGGTATTATGAATTATATAGTTACCTAATTTCTTTTCAGATGATTCATCAAAATGTAAAGAAACAAAATTGGTTTATGGGTATTAATTTTATATCCGGCTAATTTGCTGAATTTCTTAATGAATTCTAGAAGCTTTCTGTTAGAGTTTTTGGGTCTTCTACATAAAAAATCATGTCATTGTCAAAAAGAGATAGTTTAAGTTCTACTTTTCCTATTCATACCTCTTTAGTTTCTTTCCTTTTTTAAATTGCTGCAACTAGGATTTCAAGTACTATATTGAATTGAATTGGTAAAAAAATGCATGCCTGTCCAGTTCCAGGTCCTAGCATGAATAATTTCAAATTTTCTCCATTTAGAATGATAGTGGTCTTGGTTTTAGTTTATATAGCATTTACAAAGTTGAGGAATGTTCTTACTATCCCTACTTTATTTAGCATTTTGAGCATAAATGCATGCTGAATTTTCTCAATTGCTTTTTCTTCACCTATTTTGATAATCATGTGATTATTGTGTTTAAGTTTATTGATGTGATGAATTATGTTTATTGATTTCTGTATGTTGAATCACCCTTACATTCCTGGCATGAACCTCACTTAATCATGGTGCTTTATCTTTTTAATATGTTTTTGTATGCATTTTGCCAGTATTTTAATTAGAATTTTTCTATCTATGTTTATCAGGGATATTTGTCTCAAATTTTATTTTCTTTATGTATCTTTGTCAAGGTTTGGTATCACGGTGAAACTAGGATTATAGAATGAGTTTGGAAGTGTTTCCTCCTTCTCTGTTTCATGCAATGGTTTGAGAAATATTGGTGTAAAATCTTCTATGAATGTCTAGAAGGATTTGGGTGAGAATCCCTCTGGTCCTAGGATTTTTTTGTGGTAGGCTTTTGGTGGCATATTATATTTCATTACTTGAAATTGATGTGTTAAGTTTTCTGTGTCCTTGTGCATTAATTAGTATAGGTTATATTTCTCTAGAAATTTTTTGATATTTTTATGTTTTTCTATTTTATTATAGTATAGGCTTTCAAAATTTTTTCTATAATTTGTATTTTAGTAGTGTCTGAGGTGATATTTAATTTTCATAATGAATTTTAGTAATTTGAATTTTCTCTCTTTTTTCTTTAGTGTTTAAATTTTGAAACTGAGGTTGTGGCTCAGTGGCAGTGCACCTGTCTAACATGTGTGAGGCACTGAGTGTGATTCTCTGCACCACATGTAAATAAATAAAATAAAAGTCTATGAACAGCTAAAGTATTTTTAAAAAGAAAATTTTATACTGCCATATTTATTGAATTACATTTTTGCTGTATAATGATGTAAATCAATATCTTTAAGAACTGTCAGAAAGCTGTGTCAGAAATGTCTCTCCTGCACTATATATTTCTCAGTGATACTCCTTTCCACTCATCAATACTGAGCTTATTTACATATTTCAAAATTTCTAATATAGTCTTAATACCTAAATATTCATATATTTTTTAAACAAGATATGTTTGTTGGATTGTTTTTCACTTTGAAGCCACTCTGGAATATTAAAAATAAAGATTTCATAAAAAAATCTGCTGTGCAAATCACTCAGTAGTTAGTTAGGGCCACTCCAACCCCTCCATTATTCATTTTTCCCCCAAAATATCCCCACACCTTATAATTAAAAACTTTAAGAATATGCAATGTGTGATTCACATGAAGCATAACTTGAGTACTTTCAAATGATATACAGTTCTTTCTGTAAAACAGATATTTTTTGATCACAGTTACCTTAAAATGTAATTATATTAAAAAATCTGACATGTCATACCTTAGCAATTACAAAACCAGGGTTTTGACAAATGATAATTCATAAGTTAAACAAATGTAAAATTCTAAATATGTGAATCATTTTTTATTAAGTCTAAATGTTCTTTTAAAGAGTGCAGAAAAACTCAGGTAATGACTTTACTTTTTTAATTAACATAACTAGCCCATAGTACAGTATCCTAAATCATAAAATTCAAATCTAAGAAGAAGTATGTGACTGCACAGCTTTCCAGAGGAATGTATATGCCTGCCCAACACATCAACTCCAACCAGATTCTTAGGGCTTCAACATTTCTGCATTGAAGTTATTATAACAGTTTCCCATGGGTGTTCAGAAACATTCTCAAAGGTCCAGAGTTTCATGGTGACAGCAACCTGAGCTGTTTCTGGACAATGCTGGTGATCAATTAGTTGCCTAGCTACACTTCTCCACCCCACCCACAACCAGACAGTTTTCCAGGATGCAGGAGTCATCAGTTCCCAAGAGAATACATCCCAATATGCAGTTCCTTAAATATTTATGTTTTCCTAAAAAGTTTTCTAATATGTGAAGTCTTCATTTAAATATTTAATACTTTGTTAACTATAGTTTATGTTTCAGAATACAGAAAGTTTTAACATTGCTCACTAGAGTATATGCTTTTAATAAAATTTGCAGTATAAATGGAAATTATTATTATTAAAATTATAATATTACCCTATTATATATATATTATCATATATTACCAATAATAATATGTATATATTGGTAATATATTATATTAATAATATGTATATATTATTATATATACATATTATTATTATATTACCATTTTATTACCATATTATTAATAAAATTATAATATTACCATATTATTTATTGTTTGTATCTAGAGATAAAATCTAGAGATTTTAAAGCCTGAGTTCAGTAACTATGGAAGATACTCAAACTGGTTTACCATTGAAAGAATTTCTACCAGAAAACTTTGTATTAGACAGGTATATAAATTTGTTATTTTTATTCTTATCATTCTTACTCTAATGCACTACATTTGAAGCATTGGGAAACACTGATGTTTTATTTCCGTTTTTCTCTCCATCCCTTCCCCTACCATGCACTACCTTTTTCATTTTGCTTTAATGCTGCATAAATATGTATTCTCTCATGTCTCTTTGCTTTGGATGCAGAGTGTTGAGCTATCAAAAGTTTTTGCTTTTCTCATCAGTAGACAACTGTCTGCTTTAAATTATTAGATCCTGAAATACCTTTTTCTTGCATGTGTAAAATAAAATTATTTCATCTAAAAATAAAATAATGGAAACTATCAAAGTTATGTCCATGTGGACTAATTGAAAGGCAGGTTTTGTTGTTTCTATCATTATTATTTTTCTTCCTACTATTTACATGGAATTCTTGAAGATTTTACACTTTTGGTACATCTGAATCTGATATCTGAAACTCACTATTCCATTACCAAACACTGTAGCCCCAATCTAACATTTTTTATCTGATTCTTGGGAAATACTTAGCTAAACAGACAACACTTTATTTTTCACTCAGCAGTTAACTCAAACATAGGAAGGACTTATTCTGTCCTGTCTAGGAAGCCACAGCTTTACAAAATATATAAGTGAAATGAGGCTGACACCTACAGAACAGTATAATTAGTGCTATACAATTAATCTGCAAGGAGCCATGAGAGAACACCAAAGAAGTTACCTCCTTGAGAATTGCCATGGAAGACAGGAAACCACAAATCCTCAGTCCGATAACAAAGAATGCAATATCTATACGCATATATAGGGATACTACTGGAAGAACTCTCTATCCCACACTTAATAACACTCCCTACTTTATGAGGATAGGAAATAATTGTTCATTAAAAAAAGTTATTTCATTCAAATGAGCAATCCACTGACTAGGTTAAGACTCATATCCCAATCATTTCACCATTAAACTTTCTTACATTGTCTCACACATGAACTTTTGGAAAACACTTCATATATGAATCATAATAGATTTGTTAATTTATCTATCAACACTGTGGAGTAGAGCACAGGGATGAGCAAGAAAGGGTATTGACAGGAACTTCTGTACTGGATTCTGGAATCAGGCGGTACCCACAAATACCTCCACTCGCTTTTATGGTCACTGAAATGACACCATGATAACCCACCATGATGCTAAGTTGAAACCTCTCTTGACCAGGGATTTATTTGGTAGCCTCTGGTCAATTACTGTTCCACAAGAGGCATGTACTAACACCCACTGCAAGTCCCACTGAACCAGACTCTGTGAGAAGTAGCAGATTCCTGAATAGAATCCATGTAGGCACTGAGATAGTTGTGGTAACTCTACTTCAGGTGTGAGCATAGCTGTCTTTCTCAGTGGTTAGTTGTCAGCCAGGGCAATGGTTACACCCATGGGACATTAGGCCTGTATATGGGTATCTTTGATTTTCAAAAATTGCAGAGGACAATTCTAGGCATTGTTCAGGGATGCTATTAAACACATCATTATGAACAGGGAAACTCCTCAACACAAAGAAGCATCTGGTATTTCACATTAAACATGCTGAGGTTCAGGAACCCTGGTCTAGATCATAAATGCTACTCAGGAAGGCACTGGGACTTCTGTGTTCATCATTTTGTCCCAGTGCTTCAGGAACAGTGAGTGTCTCATAGTGGGTGGGGAAGGAAGAAAAGAAAAAAATGTAAGGGGGAGAGGGAGACACACAGCCTATTCTCAGGAGAAACTTAAAGCCTGGGGGCAGGAGAAATACTAAATTGGACCTGATCCTCACACTATAGTCTATCTGTCAAAGAGTTTGACCATTCTTCCAAAAGTTTTCCTGTCCAAGTCCAGTTGTTGATGTCAAGCCAGATGTTCCTTCTTGAATGTCAGGCAAGAATCCTTCTAAGCAGTAACCTCCAATTGAGAAAGTTGTCTTTTCTACTCCTCTATCCCAAACATGCACAGTGAGTCAAAGAGCACTACACCAGCATGTGCATGAAACACACACATACATTAATGTGCAGGGTCATTTGAATCCACTGGCTCATGCTGGAGCTGATGACCTGAGAAGGCCTCATGCCAACTGCAAGGAAAACCTGTTGACTTCTGAACTTGTACATTCCACAGTGGTCTGTGCAGTGTTTCATATTTTTCATTCCAAATTGCCATCAGAGAAAATATAAGCTCCAGTGAGAAAAAATGTCTTTCAAAGTCTGCCCAAAACCCTCTTTTCTCTGAGAAGTCTGTTCTTGTCCCAAGCATTCTGAGCTTGCTCCAGGCAGCCATCTCTGGGAGATAGATTAAGGATCAAAGGACAGTCTGTTGGAGGTAATTTGCATTCTATGCTCTGCTTACCAGGCTTTATTTCAAACTGGAAAACTACATTTCAAATTGAAATGCATTAAAAAAAAAGTACTGATTCTGTGCAGTCACCCAAAAGTCTGTTTGGTGTCTGTGAAGCAAGAGATCTAGAAGACCATAAACACAGGTCCTGGCCTGGAGAGACCAGAGAACAGACTTGTTAGGAGCACCTGCCAAGTTACAATTTCTTCCTTTCTGGGGATCAAAAGTGCTTTGTTAACCATGTCAATTAATGTTGGTTCTCTGTTTCTTTGACATCGTGTCTTTCCTGACTTTGAAGGGCATAACTACCTTGACTGTTTATTGCATGAGTGTGTGTGTGTGTATTCGTGTACACATACACACACACACACATGTGCACATTGGGGATGGGAACTTGGATTGAACTCAGGAGCATTCTACAACTGACCCAAAACTTAACTAGATCCCCAGGACCTTTTAAATTTTTTTTGATGCAGGGTCTCACTAAATAATTCAGGCTGGCCTGAAATTGTGATATTTCTGCCTCAGTCCCTTGAGTCACTTGGATTACAGACATATATCACTATACCCAGGGCATGCCTTCCTGGAGATAGCTTTTTCCTAGAGAGTCATTCATCTCCCCAGCATGTTCATCTTACTCAAGCTAACTGATCTTGTTCCGATACCACCAATCCCATCAGGTTCAGGTACCAGAGACCCAGGGATGGCCCTTGTCAGTTAAAGAAGAATAAAATATTTGAAACACACTAATCCTAAAACTACTTATGCTGCATCATCTTTCTTCCTGCAAAAATAAAATAAAGTCTCTTTCCTATGTTTTACCTCATCTTCCATACTGTCTGCCTCCTGACCAACCTTGATACTTTGCACATGGCCTGGAATATTTGTTTGAGGAAACTGTAGCAGGCTGTGAGAGCAAAATCTGTTTTTGTAAGTCTTACCATACAAGATTAAAACAAATTCAAGGTATTTTTAAAACAATGTCAAACTCGCAAAGCTCAAAAGACCCAGGGCAGTTGTATCCATAGCCTTAACCCCTAAGCCTGGGTCATGGGGGGCATCTATCCTCTGCTTTCTGTTAGGTCCTCCCCATCTCAATTCTGAGGAATAGGAAAGGCTGCCAGAGGTGGGAGTAGAGGAAGGCCACTTCACCTTCCAAGTGAGAATTGTGAAAGCACTATTTCTGTTCCAAACACTCTCTACTGTTATGGCTGCAAGCTTGGGCCACAAAAGAGGCACAGAGCAGACAAAGCCCACAATCAACTGGAGCATTTACCCTCCAAATGAACACTTCAAAGCATCAAAAAGTCAGGTCATTTATTTTTCTGGGTGTCATTAAAATCACATTAGACCTCCCATGAGAAGAAATTAGCCTGTTGTGATTTTATGACCTCTCCTCCTCCTGACTGGTATTATTAGTACCTGTGACTAGCTCTCTGCTACCCTCAGAACTCAGGATGGTGAAAAAATGGTCATGCATGGAAATTAGTACTTGTAAAATTCAAAAGGACTTTCCTGATAAAATATCATGATTATTATTCCCTTACGTTAAAGACTCTGGCTGCTTATCCGTGTCTGGATACTGCAGGAACATTGTCCTAAGCACACTGACTCCTTAGCGACTCTAATGGGACCAAGAAGCTTGCAGCCTGGAGGTGGAGTGTTCCTAGGTTTCAGCAGGAAAGTGCACTCTTGCCATCTAGTGGTAGAGAGGGGCAACTGCATGAATCTACACACCAGAGTTTTTCATATAAGAAAAAACGTAGTCCTCCCAATTGTGCTCCCAGGGCAGTAACGTGGCTTTTGCAGTTTCTTAAACAACAGATTACTTAATGCTTCCTCCTCCAGAAGAAAAATAACAGTCAACACATTTACAAAGTTTTGACTATAAGACTTGGGTGGAGTACAGAACCTTAAAGGGAACAGTATGAGAGGATTTTCTGGATTCCTGGGCACTAGGGAATTTCGTATGCAGCCCCTTGGGTCTCAGGTCCTGTCTACCTGAAGTGGAACTGTCCAAAAAAGTAAGCCAGTTTTCCTGTGGTGTCAGTCAGTGAGGTCATAATAAAAGACTTTTTTTAAGTGGTGAAAAAGATCTTGTTTTTGGAATAAAACCAAAACAGGTGGCCAGCCCAAGTGTGCACCTGGGGAGATTTTGAAAATTAGGATTCTTGCATCCAATACTGTACGTCTGCAATTTGGCCTAAGAATCTACATTGCTATGAGTTCTCTGGTAAAACTCATATTGTTTCAGAATCCACTCTTAGAAACTCATCTCAACCATAGTGTGACTTAGACTGTTCTTTTATTTCTTCAATGAGAGGAGACTGAGAGATGTGAGTTGTGAGAAAATGAGGTTAAGAGAATAATTTTATAAAGTGGGCTCAATGTGCTAATCCACAAAAGTTTTCCTTTTCAAGAAGTAATTTACCTGCATCCCTGCCTGGCCTAAGTGGACAGGGTATGTCACATTCCTCAGCAAACTACCTATTTTGGAAGGAACAATGTAGGTATAAAATAATGTCTATAAGGTGGGCCCAAGTTAACTGGAAGAGGAAGAATTTTGTGAACCTTTCCACAGACCAGGTTCCAAAATTCAGGAAGATAAGAATAATTCCTTCTAATAGTAAAATCTGTAAGAATTTATGGTTAAGAATTCAATGAGAACCAGTCAGCATGGGCCAAACCGACCTCGAGTTGTTATGCAGCGGGGACTTGACAGGTTGAAATCATTCAGCTGTCAGTCAAAATTTAAGATTTTGCCCTTGGTGGGACTCTCTGGAAACTTCTCTGGGACTCTCCAAGAAAAATAGATTGCAGAAGAGGCACACAGTCTCTCTTATTTCTTAGATGACCCACACTCCCCTTTGAGAAAGTCTCTTTTCTTTGCTTTATCCCTTCAGTAAACTCAAGCCTGTTAATCTGAGTGACATTTCTGAAATCTTTCTGACTTGATCACAAGAATCAGAGTTTGAAGGGGGGGTTCTAAGCACTGCCTCAGTTTCCCAGAAGTCATAAAACCTATTATACAAATTTGAAAAAATTTATTCACCATTGATATTGCTCCAGATAAACTGTCAAGATTTCTGAGACTTCAGTCTGCAGTTCTTTCAGAAAATGTCAAAGGGAGAAAGTATAAGAATAGAGGTAAACAGCAGGACTGTCTTATCCCTTCTTATACTTTAACAGATAGGTCTACTGGAAGATAAAGTTGACCCATTCCTGAGCATCAGTGACCCTTGTTCCTCACTGGAACATGCAAATGATCAATGATGACAGGATGCTCATTATCCATGATCCCTGAGGCCAGGTTTTAGACATCTCCACAAGAGAGACATAAATTTCCATTTCTTTAAATCAAAGGTTTCCAATAGAGGCTTTTCATGCTAGATATTTACCAACACATATGAAAAAACTCTGCATTGTACAACCAGTATGATTTTACAAGACAATCATTACCAGCCTACAATCTCCAGCACATAGGGTTATTTGTTCAAAAAGAAAACTGCATTTGACCAAACAAAAGTGAGAGGTGCCCTGAGATCCTTCCTCCCATCCTGTTCAGCACAATCAAACCTCAACTACATTTAACCAATCAGGAGTTACCATTACTCTGATAGCTCACCAATGGGAATCCACAACATATCTATACCTATTCTACTTATTCAAAAAATGTGCCTCATTTCATGTGGTTCTCAAAATGCATTGTAGATCTAGTGAAAGTTGATTTGCCTGAAACTATAAAGAAATTATTTGTTACAAATATATGCCCACTGACAAAAGTATTATCTATGATACAGAAAAAAGCAAGCACTTTCAGAGTTGATCTATCCATTGTTCACAATAAGTACAGTGCCTGCATCCCATGGAAATGTTTTATGTGAAATCCTAAGGAAAATAAATGAATGCAATCTGTCTTGAATAATATTCATCTTTGTACCAGCCCAGTAGCAAAATGTAATTTTTACTCTTCATTGCATATGGAGGGGCCCATGAAGGCAGACTCAAGTGTCTGGGATTTTCTGAAGCTGTGCTCCAACATATGGCCAGTGTCAGGCCATTCTCAGACTTTTATGGACTTAAGCATTTTTCTTATATTTTCATTCATGTATTACAGTTGTGAGTCCAGGGGGAAAAAACTGGTAGTTAATTGTTAAAGCAAAGGAAATGGGTAGATAGCACTCCCCATCCTCTGGTTGCTAAGTTCCTCCAGGGGAGAGGAAAGTTTACATTTTCCAACCCAAGCAATCACCCCCTGGATGACTCTCTTCCTTCCCTTTTCATCACCTTTGGTCACATAGGTAAGATAAGAGGAGAGGACATGGAAAAAAAGGAAATCTACAATGAGAAAAGACATCCCTGCACCTTCAGGCATCAGCTTTCAACCCCCTTCCCTCCAGAGGAGTCTCTCTCCCTCCCTCCCTTTCTCTCTCTCTGTTCTATTCTTTAAATAAACTTGTTTTCTTACATCAGAATTTTTGGGTGTTTAATCTTCAAAACAGGTGTAACAAGGACCTGATCTTGATTTTTAAGACTTGACTCAGTTGTATATAATGCTGGGATTTGTTGTTACATATATATATGTGAATATGATATGACAATATAATTTGTTCAAAATCATTCCATAATACTTCACCCCACTGTCCCTTCTTGGTCACACCTTGGTCCCATTCCTCTACTGATCTTCCTTTTATTTTTAGAAGATCTACCCATTGCTTTGCTTTCCTTTTCCTCTCTAGCTTCCATAGATGACATATTTCTGAGTGACTTATTCCACTTAACATGAGATGACATATGACCCTTAACATTTTGAGTGACTTATTCCACTTAACATGATGGGCTCTAGACCCATCCATTTTTCCTCAAAGACATAATTTCAATTTTCTTTTTGGATAAATAAAACAACATTTTGTATGTGTGGTGTGTGTGTGTGTGTGTGTGTGTGTGTGTAAATAACATTTTCTTTATGCATGATTAAAACTACATAGTGTATATGTATATACATACATGTATGATACTTTCTTCATCAATTCATTCATTGATATACACCTAGGCTGGTTTTATTGTTGGCTATTTTGAACTGTACTGCTATAAACATGGGTGAAGGATGTGTATATATCACTATAGCATGATGACTTTAATTCCTTAGGATAAATAGTGCAGAGTTGTATAACTGGTCATATGGTGCTTTTATGCCTAGTCTTTTGAGGAGCCTCCATATTGCCAGGGTCCAGCCCTAGCAGGAGTCCATGGGTTTCACACTGGTAAATGAGGTATGGGGAGACAGCGTCGGTGATGGATGGAGAATAAAAGACACAGACTCTAGTTCTGGTGCAATCAATCCCACTTTATTCTGGGGAAGGCTGGGTTTATATACATTTTTTTTCAAGCTATAATGGCAGTCTTGTGGTTAAAATTAAAGCATAGGCAGAAATTGTTTTTAACAAGGAACAGAAAAATTATGAGAAAACAGTAAACTTACAGATTATCCTTACCTAATCACAATTGTTTTAAGAATATCTAACTACGTCGTTGAACTAATACAATATTTACTACCTTAATATCTAAACTCTATGTGACCTAAGACTATTCTTATTATTCTTGTGTTTATTATTCTCACAGTTAAAACAATAGACAAGTAATTTCATGTGACCATCTCTACTAGGTCCATCTGGTTAATATCTAAATTGCTGAGTTAAGGGTTACAGTAGGGCAGCGGTCCCAATTGTAATTGTGTACCAACATTTATTATAGGGGTGACATATTCTTTGTAGAAAGGAAGAAATGTTGTGAAACCTTATTCTCTTACCTCACCACCACGCATGAACAAAACCATCGTTAAAATTTAACCAGCCTGTTGGAGACAAAGGCAGATCTACAACTATTTTCTCCAGAGGCTTTCAGGGACTCATTGTATGGTTGCAAAATTATTTTTAATTTTGTTAGTGGTAAAGACCCATTGTTTTTCAGATTGTAGGTAATATTTTCTGGAATTTTTGTTGTATTCCCCTCATCCCCTTAAGCAATCCGTTCAGACTGAAATGAGTAATATATTATCAGAAAAACACAGCAGAGAAAACACCATGCTTTGGAGCAAAACATCTGGCAATTCCTTTTAGGATGAGCCTTTGCAATCATCCTCCAGAGGATCTTTGTCAAGCACTGGATGGAATTCCGGATGCCCCTGCACCATATCATCTCCTAATGGTTGTATTAATTTTCAGTCCCCCCAATAGTATAAAAATGCTCCATTTTTCTCTATGCCATCTGAAGCATTTACTATTTGTATTCTTGAGGACTGCAGTTCTGATGGTGTGAGATAAGATCTCAGTGTAGTTTTGATTTGCATTTCTCTAATAGGTAATAATGTTGGACAAATTTTCACGTTTGTTGGCCATTTGTATTTCTCCTTTTAAAAAGTGTCTGTTCAGTTCATTTGCCCATTTATTAATCAGGTTATTTGATTTTTGGAGAGATTTAATCTGTTGTTCCTTGTTACCATTCTCTTGTCCCTTCACTGCTGCAAAAGAAAGGGAATTGAGGAAAACAGTAGGTTAATCTTCACTCTTTGCTTCAAGTTACAGAAAATCAACTCCAACTCAAACTAGCATAGACATAGGTTTGTGTGGGGGGTGTTATTTTGCAAGTAAAAACCCTGTGGGGAGTTCTTAATGCAGCCACAGCTGCCTTCTATGATCCACTCTTTTTTCATCTCTCAGTTTTTATTCCTTCTTCTGGCCTCCCCTGGAGCCCTAAGATAATAGTAAGCTTTTCATGCTCATTTCTTAACAGTCACTTGTGGGCCTCTGTAACAGTCTGGATGAGCTCAAGTCAAAAGGGAAGTGCTTCCTTGTTCAGAAGGCTTCCATGCGCTGACTTCTTAGGCCTGATCACCTGCCCCTCTCACCCCACCTGGAGTGAAATACAAAGGGGAGAGGGTATTCTAGAAAAAAATGAGGAGTTACTTATGGTGGAAGCAAAAACTGATACTGGAGAGAGAAACCCTCTGGACAGACACCCCTCTGATTTGCAGGGAAACATTTGTTTCTACCATAGAGCTAGGAAGTCTCCATTTTGACAGCTCATGGCACTGTCCAAGAACCCAGGAACAGGGACATTCCCATTTCACAAATGAGGAGACCATGGACCAGAGTGAGATAAACCTCCTGCCCAAAGCCATTGGTCTTGAAAGTAGTATAACCTGATTGAGAAGTCAAATGCATTCTCCAAAGTGATGTTTTGAATTAATCATTGCTTCCCAGTTATTGCTAGTCTCCCTTATGCACAAGATTATATAGGCCTAGAGGAGAAAGAGGGGAAGAAGATGAATGAAGACAACATGAGAGCACCTCACAGACTCTGCACTAGTCAGTTTGTTACCGAGATTGGGAGAATTCCTACCACTCATATCTTGTACATGTCTCCAGACACATTTACTTTTATGTAACCTTTGCAATTTTGGAACTTGCATTATTTTTCATTTATTTATTTTTCTTAGTTCAGTTTGCCTGTTATACTTACAAAAACTTATTTAAATTTTCAACTGTTTATGGCAATTACCAATCAAAATGAGTACTACTTGCCTCAAATAAAAATATTGCCCATCTGTGCACTTTCAAAATCACCCTGCATTTGAGGCAGTGTCTTCAGGAACAGTGTGAAAAATTAGACCAACCAGGTCACACCAGAACCAAATGAACCCTGTGATCCTCTGCCATAAACAATTTTCCAGGCATGCCTTCCACCTCTGTTGCACTCTGAGAGCAAAGTGAGGATTGTCCTAGCTCCACTCAATGAGGAGTGCAGGATGTTCTACCCCAAATGTGGCCTAATCACCAGGTTAATGTTTCTGGCCATTGCATTCTTAGTTTCTGAGCACATACTCTTGCAGACATATAATATTCAGCAGATGTGGAGCCTTCCAGCACCTTTGTGCCTGACATTTTAATTATATCATGATTCCCAATTTACCTCTTTCATGATTATTACTGGTTAAGGGCTCTGGGAAGTAGAAACCATTTTTTTATAGTGTCTTCAGAAAGCCAGACAGTACATTACTTAGCATAGTCACATCTTTGTCCTTTTGTCAGCTGCTGCTCAAATGTCTATCAAAGATGGAACTCTATGGGAAGACAGAGAAACCAACAACTCCAAAATAAGAATGCCTTTGAGAGTATGGAAAAAAGTGTTTCACTGTACAGAGAAGGAAGCCAGTCCTGAGGTCTCTTCTTTTCCTCTCTTGTGCAATCATCAGAGACAGACCCATATTGGATAAATATTCCCTGACTCCTGATACAAGTTTATCATTTATTCAACTGAGAATATTTCCAACCCAAATTACATTGAGCTTATAACTCCAAGTGTAGAGAGTTCAAACCCTTCTCCTTAGAATATTCTAATCTCAGTGGTATGAATTTGACATCCATATGGGACTAAATATGTCAATGTTGCATGGGCATTGAGTCCTGACCCTGACCTCAGGGAGTTTACAACCAAGTGTGAGTATTAACAAGTGAATGCTTTGTTGCTTCTCTAGCATTGTAATGGAATTCAAGGTCAGCAAAGTGTTCTGCCAGTCATTGCCAAGTTCTCTTTTTTTAATTAATTTTTATTGTAAATAAATGGGATACATCTTGTTTCTCTGTACATGAAGTAGAGGCATACCATTTGTGTAATCATACATTTACCTAGGGTAATAGTTTTGGATTCATTCTGTTATTTTTTCTTTCCCCCATCTCTCTCACCCCTCTTAAACTTCTATACAGTCCCTCCTTCCTCCATTCTTGTCCCCCTCCCACCCCTCATTATGTGTCATCATCCACTTATCAGCAAGATCATTCGTCCTTTGGTTTTTTGAGATTGATTTATCTCACTTAGCATGATATTCTCCAATTTCATCCATTTGCCTGCAAATGCCATAATTTTAATATTTTTATGACTGAGTAATATTATATATATATTCAGTTTCTTTATCCATTCATCAATTGAAGGGTTTCTAGGTTGGTTCCACAATCTGGCTATTGTGAATTGAGTTGCTATGAACATTGTTGTGGCTGTATATCTGTAGTATGCTCATTTTAAGTACCTTGGGTATAGGCCAAGGAATGGGATAGCTAGGTCAAATGGTGGTTCCATTCCAAGTTTTCTACGGAATCTCCACAAATCTTTGCTACTCATACTTCAGAGAGAGTGCTAATTTCCAGAATATTTAAAGAACTCAAGAAACTCTACACCAAGAATACAAATAACCCAATCAACAAATGGGATAAGGAAATGAACAGACACTTCACAGAAGAAGATCTACAAGCAATCAACAGATATATGAAAAAATGTTAAACATATTTAGTAATAAGAGAAATGCAAATCAAAAGTACCCTAAGATTCCATCTCACCCCAATTAGAATGGGGATTATCAAGAATACTAACAACAATAGGTATTGGCAAGGATGTGGAGAAAAAGGTACACTCATATATTGCTGGTGGGGTTTCCAAAGCTCTCTGTGTCTTCTTTTTCTCTCTCCCTGCTGTCTGCATCCCCCATAGGACTACACCAGGGAGTTCCTTCATCATCACTGTTTAAAGCTGATTGATTGGAGCATATAATTGGACATGAGTGACTCCATGCTGCCAGACCAATCTGACTGTGTAATTTTTCTTTTCTCTCTGTCCTTCCTTCCTTTCTGTGTGAGCCATACTGATATGCTAATTAGGAAACCCTAAGGTGTGCAGTGATATGCTAATGAGTAAACCCTAAGGTTTTACAGTATGATAAGGAATGTGTGCTGTGCCAAAAAAACTATGTGTGCTCAGATAGTTTTGCAAATTATGTAACCCTAAGGTTTTAGAGTGTGATAAAGTGTGTGCTGTGATTTTTGCTGATTTTAAAAATGTATAAAAACCCAACGTTGTAACTGGACCGGTGGCAGTCCTCCTTGCTTGCCTCCCGGAGCACGACTGCCCCGTCGGTACCAGCCACCATTGGTCATTGCCTTGCCATCCTCCGAGACTGTTTTGCTGTATGAGAGAACCGTCAATAAAGAGCTACACGTTGGACCCAACTTCTTGGTAAGAGTCAATTCTTGTTTCCTCTGATCTGTACCTCAGGTGAAGGTTCCTAGGTGCACTTCAAGAAGAAGATGCGAGCCGGGTGCTCGCGTCAGTTGGCGTAGTCGGCAGGATCCATATTTCAACACCTCTGCGGAAACTCAATGGACAGTGTGAAGTAAGAACCACGCATCTGCTGGACTATATGGTGAGAGACTGGTACCGGTGATGTGCTCTGGGCTTTGCTTGCTTGCATTAGTGCTTGCTTATATTAGCTAGAGAATAATTGTAAAAATTGAAAAAAGGTGGAGAGTTGTAAAATAGAAGCCAGTCGATGTCAGACCAAAGTAGCTCTTGTTAATTCATCTAATCGGTCAGATTCAGATATTCAAGCCTGAATACTGACATTGCTCACCGCCTTGGCCTGAAACTCCAAAAGGCACGACCAGCTTGCCTGGTCTAAGACCGGCAAGGGAATTTGCTGTGGTTGTATCTGAAACTCCAAAAGGCACGACCCTATGGTCTAAGACCGGCATGGTCAGCAAACCTCAGTTGAAACTCCGAAAGGCACGGCCGGCTTGTCTGGCTTAAGACCGGCAAGGGAACGTGACACCCGCATTACCCATGGTAGCGGATACTGAGAGGGCGCTGGCAAAGGTAGCGGATGATCCCACAGTAACCCCAAGGTAGCGGACGGCAAGGCAACAAGAGTATATGTCAGTATAAGCTAATGCTAAATAACTGATAACTTAAACCGATTCGAATTAAGCTGATAATTTAATTTAAACTTAGCTCAAATTGACATTGAATGGTACGAAACTGAATCCGCTGGCTTTTATTGAGCTATGCTCCGAGACCACTTACTTAGACTGTATTGTCAGGAATTAGATAAAGTACATACTAGCATAGGGAAGGATTCGTATATCGTCTGGAGAATAAGGTGTTTTAGGGTACGCATACTTGCAAAAATCGTCAAGAAGTTGTATTGTTAATTTTGACTCTAAGATTGTGAACCATGGCCATGGTCAGTCTAATTAGTAAATTTAAGAAATTGAAGGTGACAGATACAGAGCCTGCAGGTTTAAAACCCCAATCTCCATGGAGAACATGTGAAAGGATTATACAAGGGAAATTTCCCAAATATAAGAAGGGAACGGACGTAGCCGTCCCACTAAGTAATCCAGAGACTCTGGAGCCCATATTGGCTCGGGCAGATAGGAAAGAAATCCCGGGAATCTTGTGTAAGGTTATAGATGATATACATAGTGATAGAATGAAAGGAAAGAGGCTAGTGAAAGAGGCAATACAGAATGCAAAAAACCCCGCTTTGCTTGAGCAGCTAACAAAAGTAGCCCACCCGGTATCGGTAACCAAAACAAGCACCCCTAACCATTCCTGGGTGGGCCAAGAAACTGTTGAGACTCGCGACCTCAACAGACAAGAAATAACCCAAGCCCGTGCTGACTTCTCCCAAGGGGGGAGATCAGATGCGGAATACATGTTCCACCTATATTTTAATGGTGGACGGCACTTACATCTCACTAACCAAGAAATGCAGGCAGTGGCTTTAACCCTAGAAAACCCAGCCCTGCACGAAGCTCTTACTGTAGTATTGGAAAGCGTTGTGGGGACTTACTCTGTATGGTCCTGGGTGGCTATGGCTTGGAGATATGCATTCCCTTTTCTGGACTACTCTCAATTTGAGGGGGGTACAACCTGGAGGAACCCAGAGGAAGGGATCAAAATTCTAAAGAAACTTGGGGTATTACAGTGCATATATGATGAGCACACAGATCACCCCCTAAAAACTCCCCTGACTAACAGTGTGAGAAGGTTAATTTTGAAGGGGGCCCCAAGCTCACTACAATTTATACTCCAGACCTCTATGCCAAGCTACCAGACTCTATTTGACCTTTATCAATACCTTAAAGATTGCAGAGACTTGCACACCCAACCTAAATTGTCTTTTCCAGTTCTCTCTAGACCAGGACCCCTGCGGCCCTTTAACCGCCGAAGCCAGGGACACCTCCTTAGGGACACTCTCTCATTTTCAACGTCCCAGGTATAACCAACGTCCCAGGTATGATCAAAGACGCTTTCCACCCAGAAAAAGATTTCAATTCAGAAATCTTACTGCTATAAGAAACCGTAGACCCTTTGTGGATATCCGTCTGGCAAAAAACGGGCCAAGGGCGCCGATCCCTGGCCAGGAGCGGCGCCCCAACCCCCACTTTGCCCAGACTGCACGTCCTCCCAACAGGAATGGGAGGAAGCGGTGGCCCTTACCAGGGCCGCGACCTCAGCAAAATTCACCTTTGCAACGCAACCAGTTGCAACCCCGCTCTTAGAACCAGATAATCGCCCTTACATATATTTGCAGGGCTATTATAACAGCATCTCATTTGCTGCCTCCTTCCTTATTGACACAGGAAGTCAAGTTACTATTGTTGACCATGCTCTTCTTCCCTCCGCCCGCTCAGACGCCTTTATGTTAATTCAAGGCATCTCTGGTGCCCAGGTGAAAGCAATGGTCATAGATGTAACCTTCCTTTGCTATGAGACCCCCGTACCTTGCCAGGTACTTACCTTTGACTCACCAGCTAATATTCTTGGTATGGATGCTTTACCTACCCTTTTTGGTGCCTATTTGCCTTTAAAAAATGTCAAATGTTTGGCTTCCTCCATTATGCCTTCTGTAACTATTGAACCCGTAGTGCTGCCCCCTATCCCTCCCTCCTTCACGGCTCAATATCCTTTAAAGGGGGGCCATGAAGAAGTCACGGCAACCTTACAAACCTTAATAGAACGTGGCATCATAGAAAGAACTTCTTCATTTAACTATAACAGCCCTATCTGGCCTGTTAGGAAACCTAACGGCTCCTGGCGTTTTACGGTAGATTATAGAAATATCAACAAACTCTCCCCACCTATGCCAGGACAATTGCCGGACGTGGAAGCTATTTTTAACTCTATTAGAGAATTTGCCCCCACTATCTTTGTCACCATTGATCTGACGGATATGTTCTTTGCTATTCCATTGGCTGAAGAATCCAGGGATATTACCACTTTCACATGGGACGCCCAGCAGTACAGGTTTACTCGATTACCCCAGGGTTATAGGAATAGTCCTATTATAGCACACAATGCCCTTCAAACTTGCATTCCTTGGTCTTCTCTCCCTACGAATGTTAAGTTGTTTTCTTATGTTGATGATATTTTGCTTTGTGCTCACTCTGCAGCAGACGCCTCCACTGCCAAGGAGACCCTTATCAAAGCCTTGCAGTCGGCTGGCTGGGCTGTTAATCCTGATAAGGTCCATGGCCCTGCTGAACAAGTTAAGTTCCTAGGTGTTTTATGGTCAACCACTGGTCCCACAGTGCCCCCTCCTGTCTTAGACAAATTATTAGCTTTACCGGCCCCTACCAACAAATCCGAAGCCCAACACTTGATTGGAATGTTTGGGTACTGGAGACATCATATCCCTTATTTACAAGTCATCCTGCAGCCAATTTATAAGGTTACTAGGAAAGCCTCTGACTTTTGTTGGGATATTCCCCAAAAGACTGCCTTTGACCAAGCTAAGGAATACATCTCTTTGTACTCTCAATTGTTTGTCCCACAACAGGGGGATACCATTGTCTTAGACATACTATTTCTAAATGGATATGGCTCATGGGGCGTGTATGCTAAATCCACTGGTGTAACCAGACCTGTTGGCTTCTATTGCAAACGATTCCCCTTCTCCCCTAACAAATATTCTCTTTTTGAAAAATATGTTTGGACTCTGATGGTGGCCTTACAACATTTTACCTTCGAACTTCATCACAGGGACATCTTAATACGTACTCCTGTTCCCATTTTGGACTGGATCAAGATGCCCGACACTACGTTACAAGGTTTACCTATGGAACCTAAAGTCCTTACATGGAAATGGTTCCTCCAAAATCTGTTAGCTGATTCCACCACCCGTAGTTCTCAGTCTGCTGGCAGACTCACAGAGCTGCTGGCCACTTCTCCTATGGCCGCCCCCCCGAATTTGCCTCCGGAGCGTTCTTTAAAGCCCATTGGTCGTTGGGGTGCTTCCACTCCCTCCACAACTAACGTATGGTACACAGACGGTTCTGCTACCGTCCGCAATGGCACTACCTTTTGGAAGGCCGCCGCTTACCGCCCCTCTGATGGCTGCGTCCTCTCGGACCAGGGGACGGATAGCTCCGCTCAAATAGCTGAATTATGTGCTGTACTTCTTGCAGTTAGGCACTGCACTGCTGAAGGACATAAGGTAATTCATATATTTTCTGATTCTTGGTCAGTTTGCAATGGCATAGCCATATGGTCTGCCAAATGGATGTTGACTGATTTTTGTATCAACGGAAAACCTGTTTGGGGACAAGAATGGTGGAAGGAACTTGCCAACTCTCATATGACTATCCTGGTGACCCATGTGGATGCACATACGGGTAAAACCGATGTGCACTCCTCTATGAATGAGGTTGTTGATAAGCTAGCTAAAACCATGACTTTGAAATTGGTTAATACGGCCCCCTGGACTTCTGAAAGTACAGGAGACCTCAAAGTAAAAATTAAGAGGAAACCTAATTGGACGTGTGTTTCCCCTAAAACAACTACCCTGCCAGTTTCGCCTACCGAATTAACTAAGTTACATGTGGCACTTGGCCACACAGGCACTCATGCCCTTTACCGATGGTGCTCCACCCGTAACATTAAAGCCTCTTGGCAGGCATGCAAGCACGCGATTAGGCGCTGCACTTCCTGCCCCAATATGCTTCAACGCTTCAGGCGCAACCCCCCAGCATCTACGAGTACCCCAAACCACTTCAACCATACGGTCCAAATTGATTTTATTGGACCCTTACGTAACAAACACTTTGTATGTACTATGGTTGATACTTCTACTGGCCTGGGGACAGCTATTGAGGCTGCTAAAGCTAACCAAGGCGCCACCATTTTCGCACTATGGAACTGGGTAAGCCATTTTGGCACTCCCATTATCATTGAGTCTGATCAAGGCACCCACTTCACTGGCGCACAGGTACAAAAACTAGCTTTGGAATTAGACATACAATGGAACTTCCACCTCTCCTATAACCCCACCACGTCGGGCTTTGTGGAACGTTTTAATGGCTTATTAAAACAAAAGCTGGAAGCCCTTAAAGATTATCCTTTCCATATTGCCATCCGCATAGCTTTATATGAACTTAACAACAGATGTAGACTACATAGAAACTCCCCGTTTGCGGAAGTATTCACCAAAGACTTTTCTTCCTACCCCAGCGAACCTTCAACCGCCCCGGCCATACCTTCTAAGGTTGTTCACAAGGACCGAAAAGACTCCTCTCTAAAGGTACGGGACATTGTTGCTTCTGGACCTGGAAATTCCTATTGGACTTCTGGATCTAAAGGAGAACTCTCCCTGGTAAAGGCCAGGGACATTACTCCTGTGGAATGCAGCCTCATCTGGTCTTGCTGCGAGTGATCCAGTTGTTCATCTTCCTCGCTTGTGGATACACCATACTCGCCCTTGCTGGACACTTCACTTTTTGTAGCAGCCGCAATTGCGCCCACGACAACACCACTTGCGATGATCATGTACGCTATTGGTCTTGTTTGGCAATCGTCAACCTTACCTTCTGCGTTTTGCCGTAGTCCGTATGTACTCACCTATATTCTACTTTGCCTTTGCCTCTACGATACCTCCGATGCTAATAGTGACCCTCTAAATTCCACCCCTGGCTCTCCTGTCAGTGCTACTAGCAACCCTCCCACTACCCGATGGTACCTTAAGGATATCAAATCCTGGAACATTACCCATGCCCAACATTTCAGACATCTAGTCTCTTCCTATCTTAATCTCCATTCTAATTCTTCTATCGTACCCCACTTCTGGCTCTCTCAACCCTTTTTAAATAACTATACCGCCGCCCAACAACTATTCTGGGCTAAATATGCCTTTTGTAATAACAGACTTAGACACATTACTCAAGACTTCGTGTTACCATGTGAGGAATACTATAAGGCTAATGTTACAGGTCTTTTTAGCCCTGTCTGGCATGCCACTGATACTGACACAGGTTGGGATGACTCTAACATCCTTGAAGGGAATCCCCTTCGCTGTCATCGTATGGAGCTTGTTAGAACTACTTGGGCCCACTCTCCTCATTATATCTACCATTTTCAACAATTAGGTTTACAATATTTCCCTATTTCGGTTAGGTTTGAGGAATCTAATATAACTATCCAATATGCTTTCGATAACGAACCCCCTTCACCTGCAGGGATGCTACCCGATTGTCTTTGATAGCACGTATGTTTTCCCTGTGGGAGGAGGAAGGTCCAATAACTGATTATTCCCCTTGGTATGATGACTATGCAAATGCGTATGACGATGAATATGAGAGTACAGAACCTACTCCAACGACTCCTGCAACTACGGCAGTATCTCCTACCATTTCCCAGCTCACCACAACCACTGCCAACACAAAACCTTATAATCTATGTAAGACAGGAACTAGAGTCCAATATTGCAAACCTTCCTTTCGATGGCCCCCTCTTATACCCGAACCTTTTGGTACTGTTTGTCCAATTAACATCTCTGCTCTCTTTGAGAAACTCGATTTACCTTATAATGCCTCCCATGATGTCAACCTTCTTAAAGACAAAACCAACAAGGCTAAAGTCACTTGTGTAGTTGACTTCCCTAACTTGCCCATCTTTGGTAGATTTGAAACACTTAATGCTTTCAGCCCTTACGTAGTAAAGAATATTTCTTTTCCCCCTATTGATAAATGGTGGGACATAATGGCCCTAGGCACACAAACATGGAGATATCCCCTGGTCATCACTGATCCTGTTCCCCAACCTTTTGCAAATTTATTGAACTCTGCCCCTCAGGCAACTTCTTTCCCTAGGGGACTTTCACCGTTTCAAGTAACTTGCTTGCGCTCCGTCTTTGCCACTATGATTTTCGCCTCAAACGGAACGGCCGAAATGGGCTGGTTCTGCTTCCGCATTCCCCCATTACCTAAAGGTTCTGCTTCTGTCTATATCCAAGGTTTGAAAGACAAGTTTAAATTGTTGGACATAGTCGTACCATCTTCTCGCTATGTCCAAAGGCTCTTCAACTTCACTGGCATAGTATACGCTGGCAACAACACCAATAATGTGGTTTTGTTTGCTGAATATACTGACCTTCACATATACAATAGAACCAGACATGCACAACCTGACCACTTCTCGTATTTTTCTTCTCCTACAGAACAGAATGTTTCTACCCCTTTTCTTCTTAGATGCATGATATGGGAATGGAGGAACGGCTCTGAACCTTTACCTAATGCTATGCCCATTTGGAACTTAACCCATATTTACCTCTTTAATAGTTCCAACTATAACGCTTCAAACCCTGCACAGGCACTATCCCCTTATTATTCTAGCCCTACTGTCCCAGTTATTATCCTCACTGATTATTCTTCCAAACTCAATGTTTCCCTATATAGACCCGATGCCTATATGAGACCTAGCCTCAGAGGTGCACAAACTGGTGCACAAACTGGTGGATCTGAATCTAGACCTTTCCCTGAGTTCTTTCCTGTCCTCAACCTCTCTGATCCTTATATCTCTGATAATATTCATAGGCTACACCTGCCCTGCTTGCCCCCGATACACGCCAATGCTTATAACGATACCTTGGGATTCCCCTTTATCCCTAAAACTGGTCTTTACCGCTGCCATTGGTCCCCCATTGGTCAGAAAAATCTTTATGCCACTCATAGGTCTATATATTATAACCACTCTGTTTATGATGTACCCATGAATATATACAATGCTTCTGTTATAAACTCTACTTACTATCCAGAACGCTCCACTCTAAGCAGGCTTGACCCTGCGGTCACTATCATCAATTATGCTTATCCTGCTATCCAGGAGATTACTTTACATATTGATCAAAATCCTTTCCCTAATACACCATATATGTACCCCCACTATGGGTGCTCCAATAAATCAATCACTGACTCTATTGTTAGGTATAATGTTGAGGCCGCTGACAACCATTCGGTATCCTGGTGGCTCACGGCTGGCATGGATTTCTCCCGCTGGCCGCGACCCCGTAAAATTGGCTACCTTCCTTACTACTTTTACATGCTGGCACCCGGAAAGAATAACCGTTGGTATGTTTATGACATGGTGTCCCATACTATCCTCAAGAACAACACTGACTTAGTAGATAATTTCAGATACTCTGATGTCTATGAAGTAAAATTGGATCATAAAATGTGCTATAGATCTCTAGGCTTAGAACCTTGCTTGATCCACAGAGGAGGTTTTAACTCCTCCTATTCCTGGATCACTGCTCACTTCCCTCGCTCCGTTATCTTCCCACCTTGGAATCCTATGATCTCACAGACTGCTCCTATGTATATGCCTCTTACTTACGCCCCCATACGTGTTCTTATTCAACCCGTCGTTACTCCCATCCATCTTGTTTTGGACCTAGCGGAGATCTCATCTAATCTGGACCCCTGCGCACTCTCTACTCCTGCTGTCCTCCCTGATCTCTATTACAACCTCCAGGGAACTAAATCTATGCGCCGCCCGCTACAGGCCATGGCTATTGGTGCCTTCCTGGCAGGAACCACAATAGGCTCTCTCATCGCTGGCGCTATGACAGCGGAACTCAGAGCTGAACTCACCTCTGTCAAATCCTTGGTAGATCAGCACTCCAGGATTTTGCACGGTGTTTCCAGAAACCTACATACTATGAGTGCCTTACTCGATAAGTTACAAGCTGAATACCACATCCTTCATTCTGAACTGCGCTCCTTACAACAATCATACGCTGTCACCACTAATATGCTCACCTCTGCCGTTAGCCATCTACAAACTCAGCAAGAGTGCCATCATGTTGAAGCCCTTCTTCGTGCATCCTTTATGGATTTAAGGTCTTTGTTCCTTACAGGCATTGGCCAGGAGACCAGCTCTATGGTCACTATTTGAGATCCTACCCACGAGAGTTATTGTGACAATGGAAAATGTTCTCTACACCTTTGGGAAATATCTACCTCCCAGGCGATCGTGGCTTACAAAACCAAACCAACCCCACGCTACGTTGATGGTACATGGTTGATGCCCTTGGAATCTATGTATTGGGCTACCTTCAATAACCTCAATTGGTTTATTCCTGAATCTTCATTGTGGAAATTCGGGAAAAATACAGCCATTCCCTTTGAATTGATTAAGGACGTACCACCTACTACTGATGTCTCGGTACATCTCCCGACCTCGTCTATATCTGACTTGGGAAATTATAGGATCCTCACCTGCCACTCTGGCAATTATTCGGTACAACGCTGGCATAATGCTTCCTTCAATGACTTTGTCGACTTGAACCCCGGCTGTCACCTACACTCCAATGTGATGATGGTCCGCCACATACCTTTGGACAAAACTGCGCTCACCCACGTGGCATACATCTCCAACCACACCTTTGGACTTAATGCCTTTTTCAAGACTCCTGCGTACGCTGATAAATTGGAAGCTACAGTACAATCTTCTCTTCAGGCCATGAATAACCTTTTTGCACAAAACGAAAAAGTTTACAGGGCTTATGATAAAGCCATCTCCAAGGACATTAATCAACTCAGCCATTCCACCGCTCACATACAAGCACTGGTGGAACATTCTTTGTTGACCCCTAGGCATATTTTCCAGGATAGTCACAAGGATTGCACCATCTTTGGATTTTTCCGCCGATTGGTTGCTGCTGACTTTACCTGTATTACCAGATGGAATCCTTGGCACTGGATAAAACAGACTATTTCTCTGCTTGTCTTTATTATTGGTGCTCTCATCATACTCAAACTACTTCTGTTTACCTGCAGACGTATCTCCGCAGAACAACATGCCAAGATTACCAAGCTACAACTCTACCACCCACCGCACCACCTCCCAGCAGAGGCGTAGACGCTCTCGTCACAGAAGATTCCGCCCTAGACGCAGAGTGGACCAACTGGAAACCTCCCACGCATCTCTCTGCACTTTGTGCATTTCCTTCCATGTACATGACTTCTTTATCATTGCGGCCCTTCGCACTTATACTCCTGAGTCACTTCATACCCTGGTCTGCCTCGCTAAATCCCTAACTCCTCGTTTATTACCTTGCACCATTTGTTCATATACATTGCCATCTCTGGTCCGCTTCCAACCATACAC
Source organism: Sciurus carolinensis (assembly GCF_902686445.1). Lineage (NCBI taxonomy): Eukaryota > Metazoa > Chordata > Mammalia > Rodentia > Sciuridae > Sciurus > Sciurus carolinensis. Next base: position 136,239 of record NW_025920354.1, read on the forward strand.
ATTTCCCACACCTCCCTCATTACCTTCTTTATTGACACATTTATGGACTCATAGGAACCCTGATAACTTTTTAATGAAAGACTATCTTTTCAACAAACACCCATATCATAATCAGGCCTTATTGGGCTTACTCACGGCCATTCTTAGATCTCCTACTACTAAACACGTTGATGGTTGTGCTTGGTTTGCAAGCATTGATCTCTTATATCCTTCTTCACTCCATGATTACCTTACCCCCAGTACCCTGCGCACACTACCCACTTTGGAATTCTTATGCTGGAAGGCTGTGTTACAACCTTATTTATTCCGCTTATGGAAATATGTCTATTTACACTATACTGCCCCTCCTCTCCTTTCTCTCCATGACTACCGTATACCTAGCTTTTCTGACTCCTGCTTTTCCCTACTTTAGGTTTTTCTTCGCCTTTATGTACTAACCTCTGGCTATGGACCACCTCTTCCGGCGATATGTAATCGGCCGGCCTCGCCGCGCAGATTCTACTTACATCTGCATAGATGGCTCAGTCTTTGACCTGAACAAGCTCCCAACATTGCTCCAACCACCTGCATCTCACTCCTCCTTCATGATGGACTACTACAACCAGATACTTCCTGAATACGTGCTTCATTTGCCCGGACACGAAGATCTTCTCCGGAGACTCCTGAAGTACTGTTATGTTGGAGACCTTGTTACCCTCAGTGGAGCTGCGACTCCCCTTTTGGGGAACACACCGCTCCAGGGGACGGACTGATTGGAGCATATAATTGGACATGAGTGACTCCATGCTGCCAGACCAATCTGACTGTGTAATTTTTCTTTTCTCTCTGTCCTTCCTTCCTTTCTGTGTGAGCCATACTGATATGCTAATTAGGAAACCCTAAGGTGTGCAGTGATATGCTAATGAGTAAACCCTAAGGTTTTACAGTATGATAAGGAATGTGTGCTGTGCCAAAAAAACTATGTATGCTCAGATAGTTATGCAAATTATGTAACCCTAAGGTTTTAGAGTGTGATAAAGTGTGTGCTGTGATTTTTGCTGATTTTAAAAATGTATAAAAACCCAACGTTGTAACTGGACCGGTGGCAGTCCTCCTTGCTTGCCTCCCGGAGCACGACTGCCCCGTCGGTACCAGCCACCATTGGTCATTGCCTTGCCATCCTCCGAGACTGTTTTGCTGTATGAGAGAACCGTCAATAAAGAGCTACACGTTGGACCCAACTTCTTGGTAAGAGTCAATTCTTGTTTCCTCTGATCTGTACCTCAGGTGAAGGTTCCTAGGTGCACTTCAAGAAGAAGACGCGAGCCGGGTGCTCGCGTCACTGATATTAACATGCTGCTTGTTAACACTAGAATAAAATTATAGTCATGGTTTTCTTACTCTCATTGCTTCTTGTTGGGACTGCTACTTGAACTGGTCAAAAAATCCTAGGAGAGAGTGGGCTCTGTCTGCCATGGTCAGGAGTCTCTGCTAGCTTTCAGCTCAACACCTGATCTGATGTACCTGATAGGGATGTCCTCATTAAATAAGCCCCAATAAGCCAAGAGTGTACTGACCTCAAGTTTTGACTCCCAGAGGCACAAGGCATGCCACAGCAGGGAGGATCTTGGGGCCATTTGTTACTAGTCTAAGGTTGGCTTCACTAGGGAAATGGCCTTTAGGAAAATGGCCTTAGTTAAGTAAATGGCCTATCTCTGTCATCAAAACCTGAAGACTAGTATTGGATACTATAAGCCTACACTTCATGGGGGAAATTGTGACTCCTGGGCTTATCATGTTGCATTTTTTCTTCTGCTACTGGCTCCTTTCCCTCTTCTCCTCCCAATGGATTTAGACAACTCTGTAGAGGGCATTAATGGAATCCCGGGCATGTGCCTTACATTTCCCAGTGAATTCTTTAAGAGAATCATTGTCCCCATTTCATAAATGGAGCACAACTTGTCACTAAATTACCTTGGATGCTGTTAATGAAAAGCAAAAATTAAAATTACTGATAAGGATCATAGAATCAAATTGATGTCATCATAGTCTGAGGATAAAATTGCTTTAGGTACATTATTGTGTATCTGAATCACTACCCCAGTGGAGGCTGCCAAAATTGTCAGAGACTGAGAGTAAGGTAGACATTCTGGGAGATGCACAGAGGAGCAGAGTGAACTACACCCACCATCCCCATTGATCAAAGTTGTAGAGATCCCAGGGAAAAGGGAGTCTCAAGATCTCCCACATTAACTATGACAAAGAGAAAAAGAATGATTTTAGTGGATCAGTGAGAGTCTTTATATATTTATCTATTGGCACATCTGTGGAGTTTTTTACACAGTTATGAAAATCTGGAATCAGTTTCCTGGACTCACAGTGAAGTTTAAATACTTTTTTACATAAAGAGAGAGACCCTTGAGTCTTTTTTAACAATGAATATTCTCTGTATCATGTAACTTTTAGCATCATAGAAACTTGGGGAGCAAGATAGCACAGAGAGTTCCTGTTTGAAACAATCAGTTCTCTTTGCATCAAGACAAGCAGGCCAGGGAGAGTAGTTCAAGATGATCTTTTTTCCCTTGAAAAACACTGAGTGTTCAACTGCAATTAAGGATGCACATGTGGGCAGTGCCTTTGTAAGCTTTGTAGAGGCAGTTGAGTGACCACTGACCAATATCCAGGTGACTGGCCTGGAACATGGTTGGGCAGCCAGGTTGACCTGGGTTTGTGCAAGATTGCCATCATATGACCACTGGAGATTTTTTCACTATTGAGTTAGTGAGCCTAGAAGTATAGCTTGGTTTTACACCCTTCCAAACTGATAGGAATATTCTGAAATGATTGTGATTTTCTACCTTCAGCCAGAATGCAGGATCAAGATATAGATTAAACTCACTTGGAGGAAAATAAAGTTCTAATGTTGCCATCCAGATTCAAATCTTCTCCAGGGCACCTGCCAGACCTCCTATGAGCCTCCACCAATGTGGACAATAGTGCATTGACAAATTCCCAAAGGACTGAAAGGCCATCCCTATTTGTATAATTTTGGATTGTTAAGGAGATGACAAATTGCACTCCAAAGGAAACTTTTGAGATATTTTATTATGGAAAGAGGCTGAGGTAATTAAACTTTGAAGAAGTGATGGTTTATTAGCACTAGAACCCAACAGAATGTAGACTCTGATAACCAGTCAAACACATTCTAGAGAAATTCCCTTGCTTAGCTCATGCTAAGGAAGATGTGCAAGACACCAATTTTTTTTCAATGTGTCCAAATCTTCAAAGGTTTAAGGCACAAAAATATCCAGAGTGGGAACATTTTTAGATATTGACTCAGTCCTCACACTAGAGCCATATGGCCGCTTATCTGGAGGCACCCACAGGTGAAATAGAGCAGCCAAGAGAAGAACAATCCAGGCAGGTCCTCATGTGGGATCATATGTGAGAAGTCTTTTTGCATTCCCCTTCTGTGTCTGTGTGTAGGGCATAGGAATGGCAGGGGATCTGCAAAGATAGGAGCAGAATATTCCATGTAGAATCTGTGGTAGAACTTTCATGTTTATGTCGCTAGACATGACTGGTAGGGTGGATACTAAAGTATTGGGTACTAGATTTTTCTACTCAAATATATATCCAAGGACTTTATTCTGTAATGCAGTGTCACCAACATATTGAGGCCTATGCATATATTCATAAATAACTAATCTGGGTATAAAAATATTTATTGGGGAGTGTCCCTGTGAAATTAGCCAGGATGGTCAGAGTTTATTGTTGTTCTACATGTAAGACAATCTCTTCATAGAGTTTCATGCAAATATTCATGGAGTTACTTATTAATTATCCTTGGGGAAAGATCAAGTGCACCAAAAATCCAACACTGATAATCTCTGGTCTAAGGTTAGATGAGATATCTGGAGAATAGTCTCAACAGGTGGGAATTGGAGATTGTCAAGATAGATCCAGAACAAATATCCAAGTATGGGGATTTCCTTAAACCCTTTTCCAGGAATTTACCACTTGTATGACCTACATTCCCATTTCCAAGGAAATACAGACTGTATTACTCTCCCTGGCAATTTAATAGTTGTAAATCTACATAAATGTAGAAATAGAAGAAAAAATTTAACCATCATTTTCAGTGTTTACTGGTCACTGAATATTTATTTTCTGTTGCTACTGGTTTTGTTTTAGCTCCCTGGCCCAGGAAGCCCACATACCTGTCATCTGTACTGTACATCTAGTTCATTTAGAAGGTGTAAAAACTAACATTTTCTAGGAAAGTATTAACACAAAGAGGAGAAAAGATTGCACAAAGTAATGAGGTGAAAGTAGTTCACAGGTTTTTCATCACTGTACCATACCACAAAACAAATCTCTGTAGCCCCATCAGATAAGGAGTGTGCCTCAATGTCTTTATAATATTCCAGTATTAGATTTCATTTCTTGAAGTAGTTCAGTCTTTCGGGTGTGATGTGATTCGTTTGTACTTTCATTCACCCATGCTGCAGGGACAGTATATGTGTCCTAGTGGGCTCCATCAATATCATTGGGCTGTCATGAAAATGCCACAAATGGGGTTAAACAGAAATTTACTTGGGTTGATTCCACAGTCTCTATTTTGTGGTGTTTCCTGGAATGGTTTTCTTCGAGACCCACTCTTTGATAAGTATATTGCCATCTTCTGACTCTGTTTGCATGCCATTTTTTTCTAAGCTTCTGTGTCCTTATTGATTTTTTATAAGAAGATTAGACTTTACACCAATTAACTGGATTAACATTAATCAAGTATTTAGGGGCCGTATATTTCAATGGAGTCACCAGGTATTTGGAATATCAAAATATGAGATTTCAAGTGGTGATATAAACTAGTTGGCTGTTGAAGACAGACTCCCAGAAAAGGGAATACTTAGTGGAGGGATATGCACATGCAAAAATTTACTAGTTACATGCAGATTGCTTCACAGATGAGCTGCTGAAGTTTCATTGGCACAAGAAATATCTGACTGTAGCAACTTCTTCAACCAGGATTCTCTGGATTTTGGCATTTAAAAAAGTTATTTTTCTTGTTAATCTCTTGTCCATAGTCTAAGTTTGGATAGTGCTTATCCATTTTCTGACATATCATTTTATTTCAGAAACATTATCTTTTTATCATATCATCCACATGCCCAAATACAATCTGTCAATGCTTCCTGTTGTAAATCCAGATTCCAATGATCTGATGTTGCATGGTACTGCCAATAATTATATGTTCCTTCTTGGCCTCCTTTTGCTCTATGCCCTCAATAAAAAATCACTGCTATTTGACTCTATAGCCCATGCCCCACTTTGACTTGAAAACATAGGACTTGGTGGTATTTTACATCCCTCTAGGTCAGCCTGTTCTATAATTAATAAACCCTGATTTAACTTCCCACTTATTTGGCATCAACCTATATTTTGATATGTAAATGGGTGTTCAGATGAATTACATCTGGTGTTTGCTCTTGATGTAAACTGCATCAGGATTTCCTGGTTTCTGGAGTGGGGGCCCCAAGATGATACATGTATATGAGAATGTTCTGTTTGTGTTATGCTATGTAATACACGGGACTGGATTTCATGTACATATATCACAAATTCTGCTGTTTTGAATAATTGTCACTTTCCCAGCCTGATGAGAATAAGAAATAGTTCAAGAGTCTTGTGATCAGTTGGAACTATTTTGACTTTGGAATCAGACAAAGATCATCCTAAGTCCCACTCCACCTGTTTATTAATTGTGGGAGTAGGTACACAGAAGGAAACAGATATTACAACTTGGCCATTATGTCTAACCCCAAATTGCCAAATAAGTTTGCATTTCATATATGGAAACAAGAGTCAGGGCCATGGAATATTGCTGGCTATGTGTCCCTAACCCCTAAGAAACCCATGTTGTTTTTTCTGCTGTATGATGTCTGCAATGTGAAAAACCTATGGCCAGTATGAAGTGAGAAAGAATGATCTTCTTTTGGACACTTCCTGGTTGGAGCTTCCTCTTCCCACTCAGGTTATTGTTTCATCTAACTTTAGGTCTGAAGGGAAATATTATTGGGGAACTCTATCCCTCAACACTAGCATATAAAGAAATAGATCACACTCTTTAAGTCTCTGACAACAGGGGACCTGTTGTCAAATGTGGAATGTTGCTACTGTCAAATGAGAAATGATGGAAAAGAGTCAAACTTGAGGGTGTAGTTCCAAAAACACATATACTTCATTCATAGTATTTTATAAGTCACATAAAGGTGATATTCTTGAAAGGTTGTTTATGGTCTTAATATCAATTTCAACTCTTTCATTTTATACTATCAATACTAGAAATATTTAAATTACTCTTGCACCTAGGTGTTGTTTTTATTGGATAATATTGCCTTAAGGGTTTGTTCCCATTCAAAGTTTAGTCTGTCTCCTAACAAGAACAGAGAGCAGAAATGTTAAATAACATTTTATAGTAATTGTCATATTAATTTCATTCTTGAATAATATACTGGCACACATAATCCATAAAATGAAATGACCTTGTGCCTTATGTTAAATGGAAATGTTCTGCTGTTTGCGCTATATCCCATTTCTGGAAGAAAATATCGCCTTAAAATATCAGCAGCCTCAGGCTTTGGCAAGCAATTACCAAGCCTCAAAAAAAAAAAAAATGCTGCAACCAAGAACCTGTTGTTCCGGTCTTATTCATGCCTGGATTGGATATTATGCACTGTCACTCACAGAGTAGGATTCCTGACTCCAGGGGCAGGTCTGATCAGGAGCACTTAGATCTGTCCAATGCTATGTACTGCCAGGGAAGTGGGGGCAGACTTCCGCCATATTCCCCATTTCCCCTGAGTCTGCTGTATCAACCATTTAGCTCTGGGCATTCACTCCTGCTTTGTAGTCCCATGTTGCTCTTCTGTGCGTGGGATGAAGATCCCTAAGGACAAGGACTGGCTCCTGAGCAGCAGGAAATGATGAGTGGGCAGTGACATCATGAGCATGGGGAGGGAGGCTGTTGGAACTGCGGGCCTGGCTGTGAAGGAACTGGAGCTGGCAGATCCGGACTCTCCGCAGTCTCTGGAGTCTGCAGGCCTGAGTCCTCCTGTGGAGCAGTGCACCCCACGCTGGTGATGACAGGTTGGGCCTATTATTGTGATCAAATCTCCACATGCCATTTTCTGTGGGAGAGAAGCTGCAGTCTAAAGGGACCTTGCTTCCTCCTGAGCTAGCTAATTTTGTTTTACTTTTTCTTTATTTGTTGTATGTGTTGCTGGAAGTTGAACCTTGGGATACTTTACTACTGAGACATAACCCTAGTACTTCTTATTTTTTTATTTTGACACAGGGCCTAAGTTAGTTGTTGAGATTGCCCTTGTTATGGTTTGATTTATCTAGACTTTACTATTGCAATTAAGTGTATAATTTTTAAATATATATGAAATTTATATGGATTTTGTTTATATTGTGATTCCTTAATGATTATTGAAATAGTAGTTTCACAATATACATGAATATCAGGTAATGATAAGTACTCCTTTTGCTCTTATAATTGAAAAATTTCTTGTCTAAAATTATATATAATTTTGTAGATGAATTTTAGAACTTTTTGATTTAGTTTCTTATTTCATGAACAGTAAATCATGTTGATTTGTTAATTATTGCATTATAGTTGTACATAATATTTGGCTTCATTTTGACATAATCATAGAAGCATGGAATATGGTTTGCTCTGTTTTATTAACCAGTAGTTCCACTTTCCTTCTCTTTCTATCCCCCTCTTCCATTTATTTAAAATTTTATAAATTACTGCTTTATAGATACACATGAAAGTAGAATTTACTCTGATATATTCATATAGGTACATAGCAATTCTACTGGAATATATTGTAGGTTAATTTTGGGGAAAATTGTCTTCTTTGTAATGATTAGTTTTATCATCTACACATGGGATGTGTGTTTTTATGTGTTTCTGATGATATTTATTTTTTCATAAATTCTACATATTTTCCTTCTAAACATATATACATGAGAAATATCACATGCATATTGCACATATACAAAACTTAATCATGGTGTTTTATACTATTTCTTAAACTTAATATACTATAACTAAAAATATGACTGGCTCCTAGTAACCACTTTTCCCACAGATTATTATTTATCTCTTCCAAGATGCATATTCTCTTTAACCATGTCCCTGGGATTGTATGGTTGGTGTTCAGGTGAGTAATGTTGTGTTCTTGCATGTTATCATGGTCACAAACGCTGTATTTTCTTTTAGTTTCTGTGACAGTGAGCATCATATATCTTCAATAGCAAGAATTTCCACAAATAACATTAAACTCTTGAGTTTATAAATATTCACTTGTTTTATATTATCATCAATTTTATTTAGTTGTGTCCATGATGGGATTTTATTTCATATTTCTCTAAATATTTTTAATAATCATTAGATTTTGAATTTTTTATGATTATTGAAATCTTAGATAGAGAGCTCCCTTTTATTAATCGGCAGTTCAAGACATTTTCCTGCATTTCTTTTGTGGTTTTCTGGCTTCAAAGTTAAGAGAGTGTATTCAAAATGGCAGATAGATTTGGATTTCAAGAAAAAAATGTTTTGCTTTTAATTAACAAAAAAATTACATTTTTATCCCCATAGGTTTTTGTTGTAGGCATCTTGTATGTTTTGTATTTGGAGGTTTTCTTCAAATGAAATTCTACAGTTTATCTTTGAAAATTCTAACAGGAAATATAAATAAGGAAATTCTCACTTCTCTATGGCTGCAGAAAAATGAATATATTTACTCAAATCATTGGCTAAGTAAATTCTTGAATGACACATTCACGAAAATATCCACTCTCTTTCTTGAAGATTTTTAAAAATGTTTTTGACAGTGAATTATGCATTCTCTTTTCTGGGTTTTAGACATTAATACAAAATCATATAGAATAAGATTTGGCAAATCCTAGAAATAAGCATCATAATTTATTTTTTTCTACTGATGTGTTGTAGAGATAGCAAAAAAAGGACATATATTTTTAGAAATAGTTACACAATTTTTCTTCAAAATTTCTCATGAATCTTTTAGATTTGTTTCTTTTCTGAGTCATACTCAGACTCTGGGTATGTGATGTGCTTTTTTTGTACCCTGTAATCTGCAAGCATTTACTTCAAAAGAACTCTAGAAACTGATAGCTCAGTTTTTGAAGAGTTACTTAACATGAAAGAGTAAAAAAAAAAAAAAAAATTGTTTTGCTCCTAGATTGTCTTCTCTAGGTACTCTCTTCAAAATGGAGAGAAAATAATATTTCTTTAGACACATCCTCTACATCAGGAGCAAATCAGTTTTTGAGGTGCTTAGAAGGAATTTCATATAGTTCCACCTCTGGTTAGTTCTCTCTGTGCAGCTGAGTTGCCATTTAATATCCAGAAACCTGTTTTTTCTCATCTTAAAATGGGAATAATTTTGGAAGACACAGATGAATCATGCTCATCATGGAGACTAGTAATACATGTATGTGCTGTGGCCACAGCTGATAAACCATGTGGAAGATGCTCTGCAGATACTGATTTTTTAACCACTATTTGCCACTCACATGAATTTTCTTTCAAAAACTTGTAATAATCTTTTTACTGTAGGCACCAATGTCATCCACATTCCCAAAATAAAGGTTTGAATATTTCTTTTCTAAATTCCATATTCCAATTCTTGGTGCTTCAAGGTGGTACAACAAATTGCTTCCTTGTACTGTTTTTACTCTTTGTCCCCAATAAAGGAGTTGTCTGCTCCATTTCTCTATCACCCATGTTCAACTATGTTTAGAAAATGACATAAAAATCAGTATTTTTTGCTGGTTTGTAAAGAAGGGTTGAGATTACTTCTGACTGGTGTCATTTCTTGTTATAAACTGAAACAGGATTTCCCCAGGTCTGAGAAGAGGTGCCCCATTAACAATCAGGTATATAAAAAGGTTTTGTTTATATGTAATATATGTGCATATTATATATATATATATATATATACACATAGACTCAGGCCAGTATCTTACCTACTTTTTTCTTTTCTTTCTTTCATTTTTTAAGTTGTAAATGGCCACACTACCTTCATTTTATTTATTTTACTCTGGTACTGAGGATTGAACCCATGTGAGGGAAGCCCTCCACCCCTCAGCTACAACCCCAGCCCTACATAAACTGTCATAGTCACAGAAAAAAAGGAAGTCATACATCAATGCATTTCCTAATGACATTGATGGGGACATCAGGTAGGCAGCTATGGCAGAGTAGGGAAATATCTTCTACAGGTTTTGGGTATTAATGCAATCTTAACTTCAGAGATGGAGGATGGAGGTCTGCTAAGTTTAATACTTTTTGAGAAGTTTATCCATTATTTACTAAACTGTTAGGTCAGATGGAGAAGTTAAAGTAAATGGCTTATTAAAGGACCTAAAATAGATCAAGGTAGGTAATTTTGGCTTTCAACCTACAATATTCTGTCTCCACAATCTTGATGTTCTGAACAGCAAAGATTAAGCAGGCTATAGGATCTTTAATACAGATGCAGCTTCTGTAGAGAACTTCAGTTTACATACATATAAATTTAAAAAAAAATGTCCCACACTGCCAGGGTCCAGCCCTAGCAGGAGTCCATGGGCTCCACACCGGTAAACGGGGCACAGGGAGACAGCGTCGGTGATGGATGGAGAATGAAAGACACAGACTCTAGTTCTGGTGCAATCAATCCCACTTTATTCTGGGGAAGGCTGGGTTTATATACATTTTTCTTCATGCTATAATGGCAGTCTTGTGGTTAATATTAAAGAAGTTTTCAAAGTATAGACAGAAATTGTTTTTAACAAGGAACAGAAAATTATGAGAAAACAGTAACCTTACAAATTATCCTTACCTAATCACAAATGTTTTAAGAATATTTAACTACGTCAGTGAACTAATACAATATTTATTTCCTTAATATCTAAACTCTATGTGACCTAAGACTATTCTTATTATTCTCATGGTTAAAACAATAGACAAGTAATCTCATGTGACTATCTCTACTAGGTCCATCTGGTTAATATCTGAATTGCTGAGTTAAGGGTTACAGTAGGGCAGCGGTCCCAATTGTAATTGTGTACCAACGTTCATTATAGGGGTGACATATTCTTTGTAGGAAGGAAGGAATGTTATGAAACCTTATTCTTTTACCTCACCACCACACATGAACAAAACCATCATTAAAATTTAACCAGCCTGTTGGAGACAAAGGCAGATCTACAACTATTTTCTCCAGAGGCTTTCAGGGACTCATTGTATGGTTGCAAAATTATTTTTAATTTTGTTAGTGGTAAAGACCCATTGTTTTTCAGATTGTAGGTAATATTTTCTGGAATTTTTGTTGTATTCCCCTCATCCCCTTAAGCAATCCGTTCAGACTGAAATGAGTGATATATTATCAGAGAAAACACCATGCTTCGGAGCAAAACATCCGGCAATTTCTTTTAGGATGAGCCTTTGCAATCATCCTCCAGAGGATCTTTGTCAAGCACTGGATGGAATTCTGGATGCCCCCGCACCACACCTATAGTTCCAGCACTTGGGAGGCAAAGGTAGGAGTAGCTGAGGAGTTTGAGACCAATCTGGGCAAGACAGCAACTTTCTTTCTCAAAATAAAAGAGCAAAAATCAAAATGCATTTACTCTTCATTTTTTTTAAAGTTTCAATTTAAAAAAAAATTTTGCTTTTTATAATTTTCTTCTCTTTGTAGATGATCACCATATTTTTAATTAATTAATTAATTTCTATGTGGTGCTGAGGATCAAAACCAGTGCCTCACTTGTGCTAGGCAAGTACTCTACCACCAAGCCACTATCCCAACCCTATTTTATTCTTCTAAAATTTTTATTTTATGGTACTAGGGAGTTTATTTTTTTAATTTTTATTAATTCTTTTTATTTTTACAGACTGCATTTTTTTTTTTTGTGGTGCTGGGGATTGAACCCAGGGTCTTATGCTTGGAAGGCAAGAACTCTACCCACTGAGCTATATCCCCAGCCCCCAGACTGCATTTTGATTCATTGTACACAAATGGGTTACAACTTTTTATTTCTATGGTTGTACACAATGTATATTCACACCATTCATGTAATCATATGATCATACATATACATAGAGTAATACTGTTTCATTTTAGTTTCTTTCATTCTGCCACCCCCTCTAAACCCATTTTTCTCCAAAGTTTCTTCATTCTTCTCTTCTCCCACAAAACCCCTCCTCATTATATCTCATCAGTCACTTATCAGAGAAAACAATTGACCATTGTTTTTTTGGGTTTGTCCTATTTCACTTAGCATGATATTTTTCCAACTTCATTCATTTACCATCAAATGTCATAATTTTATTCTTCTTTATGGCTGCATAACATTCCATTGTGTATATATACCACAGTTTCTTTATCCATTCATCAATTGAAGGGTATCTCATTTGGTTCCACAATCTACCTATTGTGAATTGAGCTGCTGTGAATATTGCTGTGGCTGCATCACTGTAGTATGCTAATTTTAAGTACTTTGGATATAAACTGAAGAGTGGGAGAGCTAGGTCAAATGGTGGGTTCATTCCAAGTTTTATGAGAAATCCCCATACTGCTTTCCAGGGTGGCTGCACCAATTTGCAACTCTACCAGCAATGTACAAGTGTGCCTTTTTCCCCACATCCATGCCAACATTATTATTGCTTATATTCTTGATATTTTCCATTCTAATTGGAGTTAGATGAAATCTTAGGGTGGTTTTAATTTGCATGTCTCTAATTACTATGGATGATGAGCACTTTTTCATATATTTGTTGATCACCTTTTTGTCTTCTTCTGTGAAGTGTCTGCTCAGTTCCTTAACCCATGTACTGATTGAGTTCTTTGTATTTTTAATGTAAATTTTTTAAGTTGTTTATAAACTTTGGAAATTAGTGCTCCATCTGAGGTGTGTGAGCAATAGATTTTCTCCCACTCTGTAGGCTCTATTTTCACCTTATTGATTATTTCCTTTGCTGGAAAATGCTTTTTAGTTCAATCTATCCCATTTATTGATTATTGCTTTTATTTCTTGTGCTATGGGAGTCTTGTTAAGGAAGTCTGGTCCTAAGTCAATGTGATGGAGATTTGGGCCTACTTTTTCTTCTATTTGGTGAAGGGTCTCAGGTCTAATTCCTTGATCCTTGATTCATTTTGTGTGGAGTTTTGTACAGGGTGAGAGATAGGGGTTTAATTTCATATACCTGCTTTTCTTTTAGGTGAGGAATACAATTTCTTACCTGTATTTCTTCTCAGGTCCAAAAAACAGGAGAGACATTGCCCTGAGTGAAAGCAGGGAGTTTTAAACAGAAAGCTTCCAGAGGTAGGTTTTCTCCTTCCAAATGCTGGCCATGGCCCATTCCATTCATGATACCAGAAAGAAAGCAAAATATAATAATAATTATATATATGCACTCACACACACATACCCCCACCCACAGAAATCCTGCTTTTTTGAATAAGTGCCACTAATCAAATTATAAAATAATTAGAAAAGTTGTATGAGTCATGTTTCATGGGGTGTAGTGGAGGTGTTTGGGATTTTAAATTAGACACAATTTTTTTTTTTGTACTCTGGATTAAACCCAGGGCCACTTAACCATTGAACCAAATACCCAGCACTTTTTTTTAAAATATTGTGTTTAGTGACAGGTTCTTGCTAAGTTGCCTAGGCTGACTTTGAACTTGCAATTTGCCTGACTCAACCTTACATGCTCCTGGGATTACATGTGTGTGCCACCATGCCTGGCAACAAATTTCATCTTGACTCCAAGCCCACTTGCTTGTTTAGGGACTTTCATCATAGGAAGAAAAATATCATGAACTGGCAATTACGTCTAAGGCCAAATTGACAAAAAAGGTTTTGCTCTTTAATCCTGAATTCTTACTGGCCTGTAAAGTGTGTCATATGTCAGCAGTAGACTCCAGAAGTCCTGTCCTGTTTCTGCAGAATATCTTCAGCCGCTACCTGAAATCCTATCTGAGCACATATATGCCAGCATTCCAGCACATTCCCAGATTGTGTGGTGCATTGTGGAGAGGGATGATCATCAGAATTACAACTCTATGTATGGTTTTTCTGCATGAGGAGGACTGTGGTCTGTAGACGGTAGGTGTCTCAGATCTTCTTTCTTCCTGAGCTTGTTTTATTTTTTTGGTGGGATGGTGGTACTGTTCTTTGAATCCAGAAATCCTTTACCACTAAACTACATCCCTAGTACTTTGTATTTTTTATTTGAAACACATGCTGAGTCTGGTCTTGAACTTGTGCCCAGTCTCACAAGTTGCTAGGATTACAGGTGTGATTACAGGTGTGTGTCACTCTAGTTGAATGCTCCTGAATGTTCTAAATGTATGGGAAACAAAATGTGAACTCCAGAACCCTGTCTCCCAGCCTAAGTCTCTCTCTCTCTCTCTCTCTCTCTCTCTCTCTCTCTATATATATATATATATATATATATATATATATATATATATAAAATATCTCTCTCTATATATATATATCAATAAAATCCTAAAATTCCAGCTCCCTGTCCATATTCCCAATTACAACTTTTCCTCTCCTCAGTATTATCAATTATTTTCCCCTATTACATTTCAAATGAGCAAAGTATTTTTATTTTTTTTAACCAAGAGCTGGATAAAACTTTCTAAAGGATTTGTTTTCTGGTTGGGTGCAATGGCTCATGCCTATAATCCCAGAGACTCAGTTGGCTAAGGCATGAAGATTGCAATTTCAAGGTCAACATAGGCAACTGAGAAAGACCTGTCTCAAAATTTTAAAACATGGACTGAGTATGCAGCTCATCTTTAATATGTCCCTGTGACAAATCCCAGTATCATTATGAGCATTAATTATGAGCATTTCACATGAAAGAAATTAGAGCAAAATCACTTGACCATTGCAAAAATATGTGCTTGTACTCTCCTTTTGTCTCTCCAAGGCCAGAAAACTTGTCACAATGTCTTTGTGTTGAGAAGCCCCCTGGTGGAATTTATGTCAGAAGGTTCTCCTTCCCCCCTCTGGTAATTTCCTGAGTCTGTGATTGAGAACTGATACAAGGATCCCACAACTGGCACTTCTAATGTCTCTTGAGTGTTTAGTGAATATCAAGTCTAGTGAATGCCAGTACTTGGGGCTTATCTTGTTAGAGAACAGACTAAATTTAGGGACTCTAGTTTTTTAAGGAAGTAGTCAAGTGCCCTAAAACTGGGAGATATCTCGTGGTGTGCCCTTCATCCAGAAGTCACTTCAGTTGTTCCCTGACCTTGGCTACTGTGAATACTGCTCCAATGAAGATGAGAATGCAACCATTTATTTAACATACTGATTTCACATGCTTTGAAACTGCACACTGATTTATTATTGTGCTAATTTTTAAAGAACTTTCAACTTTCAAGGCTTTTTACAAATTAGTTCTACTGAAATCATATTCTAGTACAGTTTGGAAATGTTTATTTTGTTCATACCTATATAATTGGGGTACTAGCTCTTCTTTCATTTTTTTGATAGCAGCTGTTCTAACAGCTGCACTCAGGCTGCAGAAGTTCTCATAGTTGAGTGCTGCTCTAAATTGATGTTGAAAGTTTGTTAGAAACCAGACTGCCTTATGCTCATTGAAAGGTGATGTGAAACTATTTTAGAAATAAACAGAAATCTGTATGTTTAACCCTTTTTCTTCACTCTTGGTGGGGATTGCAACCCATAAAAATTCTTGCAAACCAATAAGGCACCACATCTTTGTGATATAGAGAGATATGTAAATGTGCATTTGTCATTGCTCCCTAATCCTGGAAGACTAGTTTGTAGTTCATTGAATGAAAAAAGTTAGGTTTTGGACAAATTCCTTACAGAAAAAATTGGTTAGCCCTGGAGATATCCTTGAGGTGAGCTGAGGAAGAGGGCTCATGGAATATTTCACTACCACTTGGGCTGCAGTCATGGACTGTGTTTCCCTTGTTAATTCTTTGGTGCTGGATAGAATGAAGTTCAACTGTTAGCTACAGCATTTTGCAGATTATGCTGGGAAATATCTTTTAGGAAAAATTGGGACCCTTGAGATTTAACACCTATTCTTCCCTGGTCCCAAGGTATAAAGCCCATGGATCTTGCATTTTAGAGAGACACTCCTTTTCTCTGATCTTGACACTCATGTATATCTAGTCTTTCTTTCTATGTGCACCAGTTAAATTAAAATTAAACTACAGATAATTTAGAGTTAAATGTGCTATATTTATGACTGAAATGGTCTTCCTCTATTCAGGGTGACAGTGGGTTAAGTATCCTGTTCCAGTTATGTAAGGATCACTGCTCAAGGAATGCGAATGCCCCAGGATATCTCAACTTTTCCTACTTTTCTGATGGAATATTTTTTTGTTTTATATGCCTCTAATCAACTTGTAAATTTAAGAGGTATTCAAAATATTATAGATTTATTTGGTGTATTCATGAGTGGATCAAGAGGAGGTTCATATATTGCTATATTTTTATAATCATCCCTCTTAATATCGGATTTCTGGTGGGTGGTGCTGAGGTATAATCTCAGTGTCACACACATCTGGCATATAATCGCAACCAGTGGTCTGTGGTTCTAGTTCTAATATCTACCTTTAAGTTGGATTGTGTTACAAATTCACAATAATTTTCTTGATATGATTGGATTTATATAGACCTTTCTATTACACTTAATAAAACAATATTTACATACATGTGGATTTACCTATGTAATTTTCTCTATTTTGATTTCTTTATATTTATATTATCTCAATATTATAATTTTATAACATATAATAGAGTCAGGTAATGATACCTGGTACTTTTGCTTTTATATTTCAGAGAGTTCTTGGCTAATTATATATATGTATAACCTTCCAGGAGAATTTTAGATGTTTTCATTTTGTTCCCTTCTTTAATTTTGTTGTGATATTATTATTGATTGACTTGGGTAAAATAGTCATCCTTATAATGATAGTTTTATCATCTATACTTAGAGTGTGCAATTGGTTCTTTGATGTACTTGGATGTATTTTTATTTTCTCAAATTCTGCATTATTAAATATGCTTACATATGAAATACAACATTCATGTGACATCTTCATAAAATGTTTTCTAGTATTTGTCAAACTGCATATAACAAAAAAAATTCCTGCCTTCTAGAACCTATATTTTCCACAGTTTATTTTTGTTTTACTTCCTAAAAGTACATCTCTTTTAACCATGACCCTGGGTTTCAACTCTGGAGGAATATATGGTTATGTCCTCATATGTCCAGGAGTTGTAATTTCAGTCTCTGTGTCTGGTGGTGGTGTATCATGTATGTTTGATTTAAAAAAAAAACAAAAAAAAAAAAACAGTTTCTGCACATGGATAATAAGAGCTTAAAATATATCTTCCCTTTATGAGAATGCCTTCATTCCACATGTTCATCAATACTATTTAATTTTGTGTACACAATGTGATTTTATTTTATATTACCTAATCTCTAAAGATGTTTAGTTTTTCATGGTTATGGAACACTTAGGTATCTCCTATTTAAAGTTACTTTTCAAGTTTTTGCCTGCTTTTCTTTTGCAGTCTGTATTTTTCTTTCTTCTTATAAGGGTTTGATTATATGTGAAGTAATTAGGTCATTTGTCCTTGCACTATTGCATGGAATCACTTGATGAATAGAATTTTTATTTTAATATTATATAGTTTATAAATTTAAAAGTATTATTTTGCATAATTTTTAAATTTTAAATTTTTTTGTTGTTCATTTTCCCTTTTGTGGTATTGGGGATTGAAACTTGTGTACTATTACTGAGCTATATCTTCTGCTCTTTTTCAATTTTATTTTCAGACACACTTTGCTCAGTTTCTTGGGTTGGCCATAGACTTGTGATCCTCATGCCTTAGCCTCTAAAGTACTGGATATTTCAGGTGTGCACCACCATATGCATCCTGTCTCACTCTTTTTTATGTCTACATTAGGATGCTTTATCTTATCTTTTTTATTTTGCTATTATATATTTATAATTCTTATATTTATATTTAATATGTGAAAATGGGTTATGTGATATGAATGAAGGATACAAAAACATTTTTATTATCAAGCAGGTATCCCAGTATTCTAGCATCTTTCTTTGGAAAGAATGCCATTTTTCCTCTTCTCTGCACTACAATCTCAGTGATTTAAAACTGTCTAAATAGCGAGAGACATATTAAGAGTTTTCTCTTGAGATCCACCATGTATTCACTTTATTATGCATTCTGCACTGACTGTTTTCACTTCATAACATCAGTCTTTTGTGGCATCATGGTTTTGGTCAGTGGTAGACTTCATGTACAGCAATGGAATGTATATATCAAATAGTCTGACCATGTAGTAGTCTGTACTATCTAGATTCTTATCATTATACTCAGATTTTGGAAAATAGCAGAATCATCTTAAAATAAATTTCCCAGAATATATTAATTTCAAATGAGACATCATTATATATATGCATATATATGCAATTACATAGTATATAATTGATATAGTTTTTACTTGTTGACTTTTTGAATTTACCAGAGTTTTTTTCAATTTCACTTGCTCTCTTTTCTTTTTTTTTTTTTTTAGTACTGTTGATTGAACCCAGGGCACTTAACCACTGAACCACATCCCCAGCCCTGTTTTACATTTACGTTAGAGACAGGGTTTCGGTAGTTTCAAACTGACTGACTAAATTGCTGTAGTTGGCTTTGAACTCTTTATCCTCCTGCTTAAGCCCCCTGAGTCACATAAATTAAAAAATTAAAAATTGAATGTTCCCAAATATACTTTTAAATCCCTTCTTTCACTCTTCTTCACAGTCATTAATGTAATAAATTTGATTTTATTGAGCACAGCAAGAACAGGCAAACATTGAAATTATAGAGATTCTTGAGTTACCACAAAGGAAACATATCATGTGCTATTGCTTACACCAAGAAATAGAACATTAATTATGCCCTGATGACCCATTCATGCCCTCTTCCTCTTAGTACTCCTTCATAATCCCCAATGGTAAGTTCTCTTTTTCTTTTCTATATACTATTATTTATCCTTTTTAAAAAACAAAACAAGCAAAAAATAAAACAGAAGAATTACTCCCTCTTTACTCACTAATGTAAAATTGGAGGAGAAAGTGGAAGCTGTGGGCTTGTTTCCAACCCTGACTCCACCCCAGCCTCCTGCTCTGTGATAGGAGAGGATGTGAGGTAAATCTAAAGATGAAGAAGGAAAAGGCTGAAGCAGGATGCAATGCTGGGGACTGCTAAGACAGGCTACCAGACTATAAGTGGCATGAGGGAGCAAGAGAGCAAAGAAGGGGAGAAGTGCAACTGTTGACCAGTGCAAAGCTCAAATGGAGCACGCAAGATGGTGTAACAATGACAGAGTGGGTGGGGAGTGTCAGCATCTAGACAGGTGAAAATGAGAAGGCTGGAGTTAAACAAGTGGCATCTCTTGTACAGGTAA
Source organism: Sciurus carolinensis (assembly GCF_902686445.1). Taxonomy (NCBI): domain Eukaryota; kingdom Metazoa; phylum Chordata; class Mammalia; order Rodentia; family Sciuridae; genus Sciurus; species Sciurus carolinensis. The sequence continues at coordinate 155,776 of NW_025920354.1, forward strand.
AATGTCCACAGGCTAGTCTTTTTACACTCTCACTTTAAAACAAGGGGCATCCTATCCCAAACCCATTGGAAGGGTTCTCATGCTTTCACCCCACTTTCTGATTTATGCCAATTGGGATTCACTTTATCTTCTCTCTCCTGTTCCTTTTTGTCTTCTGCATATTGTTTATTCCCCTCCTCATCCTCAGCAGGTTCTTTTCCTCCTCAACCCCTTCTTGGCCTCTTTTTTTATTTTGCTCTTTCCATTTTGCTTTATCCTTCATATTCTTCTTATCCTTCAGGTCCTTGGTGCTAAATAGATCACTGTCTTATGGTTTTCTCTGAGATGGTGCTGGGGTTCTGTTTGAACTTACATGAAAACTGGGTTCCATCATCCAGATTGAAGGGCCTTAACCTGCAGTGTGGAGGCAGCTGGAGGAAACTTTCCCAGTGGTAAAGGCAGCAATGTTGGGGACCAGTTAGAGCATTCTCATGGAATCATTTCCCCACTTCTCTTCTGTCTAGGGGTAGAATTAATGGTTCATAGTGTATGCCTGAGTAGATAGCACCACCCCATTTTCCAAAGTAACTTTAATTTTTTATCTTGCCACAACAGGTCTGACAATTTTGATCACTTAACATCTCTGTGACCATTAGACTTTTTGTATGTGTGTTATTGCTTTTTTATTTCCTGACTAGTGTATATTAGTGTTTTAGCTTCAATTTAGCCTCCTTAAATATTATTGCTTTATACTCATATTCATTTTTTTCATTTTAATGTTTCCTTCTTTGTGAAAACTTTTGAAATTTCTCATCTGTGCTGTACTCCGTTGAGATATATTTTTCCCCAAAGAAATGGTTGAGAGTGGGTTTCTCAGTCTTTTGTGGTATATCTCAAGTGGAAATCACACCCCAAAGGAAGGAGAAACCTCATATCACTATATGGTCAAGCTGAGAATTTCAAGGACTGTACCTTGATTCTCATCTCTATATAGTCTTATCACCTTTTATGTGTCAGACAGGTGTAGGGCAGGGAGTGTCATGAGTGTCATTTTAACTTCTCAAAGGCAGTTTGCAATTCTAGTGTACAAGTCAAATATTTTATTTGTTCATTTTAAGGCCTCATACAGAAGGTTACATACTAATCCAAAATTAGGAACCAGTATCTGACTCTTTAAGTTAGATATTTTATGGCTTTGACCAAAATTAGTTACAGGAGTAATTTCAGGGAAGGAAAAGTTTATTATAGGGCTTACTGTTTCAGAAGTCTCAGTGAAGAGATGTTTGATTCCATTCCTTAGCGACTGGGATGAGACAGAACACCATGGCAAGAGAGTGTGGTGGAGAAAAGCATCTGGGAAGATGGTGCCAGGGACTCTTCTTCTTCTGCCATACCCTCCTTGCCTAAAGTTAGGATTCCACCCCATCAGAGGCTTAACGCACTGAATAGGCAACACTCTCATAACCTAATCATTTAATATTTGAACCTTTTTTGCCTTGTCTAATGCAAGAGCTTTTGGGGGAGAACAAATATCTAAATCATAACACTGACATTTACAGGAACCCATGTAACTGTCTTTGGTTTCTGCTTTCTATAAGGCTTAAGATAAACTTATAGAAGTCAGGATAAGACTTCTTTAAATCTGACATCAAAATTCAGGTCCATTGGGTACTCTGGAATCCCAGATAGGTGAATTGTTTACAAAACTCAGCCATTTTAGTGGACATTTTATATCTACATGAGGTGAGGTGTTTCGCTGAAGCAATACAGTATCTAAAAATCTGAGTTCATACTTGGACTTGGTTATAAGCAGATCATCCTCACATTGTGAAAGGATTTCTCGATTCAGTCATGAACCTCACTAGCAGTTTTGATAGACTTGTATTTAAAAAGTTAGAAAAAATAAATTCCTATGTAAGAAAATCCAGTAGTACTGAATTGTTATTCATCTCTTAAAATTGTTACTTTTAGGCAGCCATTGTTACCAGGCATTACCATTAGTAAAGGATATGAATTTCGTATTATTGGATGATTATCTGAAACAGTAACTTTAAACTCTCAGATCTTGCACAAATTAGTATGCATCAGTAGGTTTTTTGAAAAAAAAAGTATTTAAACAGAAGAATTTGGTTATTGCAGGCTGTTTGGCAAATACAACCAAATCTATCTTTTAAGAACTTGACTGCAAGAGACTTCATCCCTATTAATACTTCACTTTTAAGGGGGTATTGTTTCTTCTTGGGTGATTGCCACCTTCTTAAACAAAATATTGTTTGAGATAATATTGATCACCCTTCTCATGGTCCCTTTGACCATTATAGCCTTATTTATTTATTTATTTTGACCATGGATGGTACCCACGGATACATATCCTTTGGACTTTTTAATTCTTATTTCTTATTTTGAGTCAGGGTCTCACTCAGTTGCTTAAGGCCTTGGTATGTTGCCTAGGGTGGAATTAAAATTACAATCCTCTTGACTTCTCCTCCCAAATAGCTGGGATTAATGATATGTGCCACTGTGCCTGACTCAGTCATTTTTTAAAAGAACTTCTCTACCTCAATTTGATTTATGTTTTAAAAAATTGAATATTTTTTATTTTTTATACATAAAAATTATATTTAATGTATAAAAAGTTTATATTGTTATATATGTACACATAAAATACAAGTACCACTTGATTCAAATGACTTTGCTGTAGTCTTAACATATTTCCATTGCTCTTCTCATTTATAACTGCCCTGCTCTGATAATTGTTTTAACATTCAAACTCTTTTTTGACCTCAATATTTCTTTAAATCTGTATTCCAGATCAAATAAAATTTGGTAAAAATGGAGTTCTACTATTTAATGGACACTTCATAAAATATTGTAATAATATTATTACTGCTATCACATTTTTGGTTTAATGACTTAAGATATGAAAACCTCATAGAGTGATATGTACACATGTAAAATAATCAAAAAAGATTATTATCAAGGCAGGCAAAATGGTGTATTAGAGTGAGGCAGCATGTCTCCTAGGTCAGTTACTCAGAACTCAGATAGCAGAAATAGTATTTCTCTCTGAGTCTCCGAGTGAAAACTCCTGAGACTGGAGGGCCAATGTGACTTGCTGAATGAGATTGTTCAATTCACTAAGTTGATCTAAAAGAATTTACCACGAGTTTACCAATCATCAGTGGAGAGCCAAACTAGGAGTCATCTTGCAAGTACACTACAGCTGTGAAAATGAGTAGTGGAAACCCAGATCTGAGAGATGATGGTGAAGCCTGCATAAACCTCTCTGAGCCTAGCAAAGACTTAACTGAGCTTCACAGATCCTGGGAAAATAAAAAAAAAAAAAACAAGAGTATTTTTGCCTTGGTAAACTCCAATTGGAGAGGCTAAGGAGAACCCAACTCTCTCCAATACTGTGAGTCCTGTGGCTCAAAGGAGCTCATAAGACCAGCTACAATGGATCAGAAATTTGATAGGGTTAATTTCAGGGCACTTGGCTCTCTGAATACCTGACTGGTCCTTGGCATTTCCAAGATCAGAGCAATGACTTTTCCCTTGCATCCACCTAGTTTGACAACTGCTGAGTCAATGACACCCACCCATTATAAGGTACTCCCTGTTCCTGGTACTGCCAGTTTTTTGACATACAAGTGACCCTGACCTTCCCTACATGACTGGTCCCTGGGATCCCCATCTGTCTGGACCCCTGGAACCCTGGGACACAGTCTACCAACCCCTTCAACCTCACATCCTGGCCACTGCTTGATTTACTAGATCTGCAATTTCACTACTTGGTACATAGTTCAGTCTGCCAGGCTGCAATGTCCCTACCAGGTTAACCTGACCCAGGTACCCACATTGCTCTCTGGTCCACAGGCTGTCCCAACCAGCCCACCATTTCACCACCTGACCTGTTCAGTCCATCACAGATTGACATTTGTGAGGCTTTAGAAGAATATTAATTCAACAATGCCAGCAACTCACCACAAAGTAAAGCATCAAGAACCTCAATAAAACTAAGCCCTTGCATCTGGGAATTCCACCTATGGAAACTTCTCTCACAGAACCCAATTGGGAGCATATGCTGGTAATGGATGGACAGCTCTTCCCATTCCACCCCTTACAAATCTCACAAGAAGGGAAGTTTAGAAATCTTATAACCCAGCTGGCAAATTGGTGAGCAACACACTAAAAAGGAAGGACTCAACAGTCTAGGCCCATAGGCCCATATGAACACTCAGTTCACACCTCAAGAAAAAACAAAATCAGTTGGGGACAGAAAGCAAACACATATGCTCAGTATTTGTCCAACATAGTCAAAACAACTCCACAATTTCATAACTTTTCATCCATATTGTTCACATTTTTTTAGTTATGTTTTGTTTTGATTTGGTGTTCCGTTTTATTTGAATTTGTACTGATTCATTCAAGAACACCTATACATAAAAAGATTTGTTTCTCTTTCCTAATTTTTAGCCTTTTTTGTTGAAGATATTTATTTTTCATGGCCAGTTTTTTGAGTGTCAAGGTTTTTGAACAGCATAGTTTCATTTTGTTTTGTTTTTTCCACCACTGAATTCTCTATTTCCATTCCCTTTTCTATTGTGACAACCAAATTCTATCCTCATTCTTTCTTTCTATTCTCTTTTTTTTCTCCTTCTTCCTTATTAACAACACATCCTGTTACCACTGCATTTGTCCTATCTACCCTTTAAAATTGCAAACATTTTCTACCTTGCCATCTCTTCTTTCCTCATACTGAATTCTATCCTTAATATCTCTTAATGCTATTTGATATATATATAATGTCTTCCCCTACCACCAATGACAGAGCAGTAATTAATATGGCAGAAGTCATAGACAACACCTATTTTTTGACTTTGTGCCAGACATAATTTATGATTACTTATTTTTTACTGATGGAAATCACTGATCTTTCCATTTCTGCATATTACACCAAGTAAGACTGTAGATGTCAAAATAGGAACTAAGTACCTTATCTACTGCTATATATTTTTGGCATAGATTTTTGTGTATCATTGGTCTCTGTCCCCAAACTGAGGTGTTTACAACATAGGGGCACTATATAAATTCATAAGTTAGAAACTCTACTTATTCAGATCCATCCAGATACATGGGTGGACACACAAACAATATGAGAAATGAATGGAGCACATCATACCAAACAATATAGATTACCTCAACAACAGACTCCACTGACACAATAGAGAAAATGCCAAAAATAAAATTTTGAAAGTTCATTGTTAACTGATCTATAAGATAAAAGATGACAAAATAAATTAAAGCAGAGAGAAAATATGAGAAATGAAAGGTAACTTCAATAAGGAGATATAGATCCTGAGGAAGAATCAATTGGAAATTCTCAAAATGAAGGTATTATTAAACCAAATTAAAAATCCAATGGAAGTCATCATTAACAGACTAGACCACATGGAAGATAGATTTTTCAAGACTTAAGACAAAGTATATAATTGTAAAACAAAAAAAAATGACTACAGATAAAACATGTTAAAGGACTCTGAACAGAAATTTTAAGATGAATGTTCTGAAATACAGACTAAATAATGCACAACCTTAACAATGAAATAACATAAGAAAAATTTCCAAATCTTAAAAACAAAGTGGAAAATTAAATACAGAAATCATATAGGACTCCAGATATACAAAATTGCCAGAGACTCATTTAAAGACACACCATTTTCAAAATGCCCAATATACAGAAATAAGAATATAAAAAACAGGAAAAAGACTGGTGACATTTAGAGGAAAAATCAATTCAAATCTGACTTTTTAACTAATACCCTAAAAGGTGGGAGATTTTAGAATAATATATATCAAACTCTAAAGAAAATGAATGCCACCCAAGTAAACCATATAAAGCAAAATTAAGGTTTTGAAATGAAGATGAAATAAAAACTTTCCATGATAAACAAAAGTTAAAAGAATTCACAGGTTAAAGCTGACACTACAAAATACCATCAATAAAATATTTCAAGAATACATGGAGAAATAACAAAAAACAGCAAAGGCAGAAACAACACTAAAAGAACACACAAAGGAGAAGTGGTTCAAGTATAAAACTAGAAATAAACCAAAATGACAGGAAATCAAAAATATCTTTCAATAAAAGCACTGAACATAAATTGTCTCAAATCATCAAAAGGACAGACTTGCAGATTGAATCGATAAAGAAGACCCAATTATATGCTGTCTTCAAAAGACTTACACATAAAGAAAGACATCATAGACTAAAGTTGAAAGTTTGGGGAAAATATATTATTCATGTTGTCTTCATAATCAATCAGGGGTTTCTATTCTCACATCAGATAAATTGAACTTTAAAGTAAAGTTAATCAGAAGACACCTATAAAGAAGGCCATTTTATTCTGCTTAAGGAGATCATACAAGTGGTAATAGCAGTCATTTATATTCATGCCCTAAAAGGAGCAGCTGTGCATATTAAGCAAACTCTCCTCAACATCAAGAATCAAATAGGCCAAAACACTGTTATTGCATAACATAAACATACCCCTGAGAATATTGCATAGATAATTCAAACAAAAACTAAATAAAGATGCTACAGAATTAAAATAATCTAGACTTAACAGACATATGTATAATACTTTATCCATCAATGACTGAATATACCTTTCTCAACAGCACTTGGAACATTTTGCCAAATACATCCTTTTCTAGGCCAAAACATTGCATTGCAAACACACACACACACAAATAAAGCTAATGCTTTGCATACTATCACATAATAATGGAATTAAATTAGAAATCAATGTTAAGACAAAAAGTAGAAAATACTCAAACACCTGGAGACTAAATCATTCTAAATTATTTTATTGAATGGTGAATGAATAGCAGTATGAATCAGATGAAGTAAAAATACTTAGAAGTAAATGAGAACAGTGGTACAACATATCAAAATTTCTGGGCCACTGTAATGGAGGTTGTAAGAAGAAAGTTCATATCATTGAGCTCATTCATTAAATAAACAAGAAGACAGTAAATAAATGAACTAACATGACATCTCAAGGCCATAGACAAAGAAGAACAAATCAATAACAATGTCAATAGAACCCAGGAAATAAAATCAGATTCCAATTCAATGAATTTGACATTATACAAACATTTTAAAAAATGAATGAAAAAAGTTGATTCTTTGAAACACTAAGTAAATTTGATAAATTTTTAGCCCAACTAAATATAGGAAAGAGGAAAAAATGCAAATTTTAAAAATCCATGATGAAAATATCACCATAGCCCTACTAAAATACAGAGGAGAATCAGAAAGTACTTTGTGTACTTATACTCCAATATGTTAGAATATTCCTAGATATATGTGATCTAATCAAATTGAATCAGAAGGATATAGAAAATTTGAAGAGAACAAATTTTAGTAAGGAAATTGAAGAAGTTATGTAAAACCTACCAAAAGAAAAGTCTAGACTGCATGGATGCTCAACCATGCTCTACCACGCTTTTAAAGAGAAACTAGCATCAATTCTCCTCAAATTTTTCCACAAAATAGAAAACTAAGAAATGTTTTCAAACTAATTACATGAAACTAGTAGCTTGATACCAAGATCAGACAAAGTCATATCAAAGAATTGATACTTCACGCTGATATGCTTGATGAACATAAGTGCAAAAAATTCTTAAAAAAATACTGGCAAATTGCATAGAAAAACACATTAAAATTATAGAGCACCATGGTCATCCCAGGGATGTAAGGTTGGATCAACATATGGAAATCAATAAATATAGCCCATAATATAAATAGACATAAAGACAAGAATGATATGATCATCTCAGTAGATTCAGAAAAAGCTTTTGACAAAATACAGCATCCACTCAATATTTAGAACATTGGAAAAACTAGGTATAGTTGGAATGTTCCTATATATGAAAAACCCAAGGCTGACATCATTCTAAATGGAGAAACTTAAATCATTCCCATTAAAAGCAGGAAGAAGACAAGGATGTCCTCAATTACCAATTTTATTCAACATACTCCTTGAAACTCTGGCTAAAACAATTAAGCAAAGATAGGATTTAATGTGATGTGAGTAGGAAAAATAGTTCAAAGTATTTCTTTTTGCTAACAACATAATTCTATATGTAGAAGTCCCCAAAACTCAACTGGTACTATTCTAGAATTCATGAAGATATTTGGAAAAGTAGTGGGATAGAAAACTAATACCCATAATATAATTAAATTTCTATACATTAATAATGAATAAACTAAAATAGAAATTAAGAAAACTCTCCTATTCACACTAGCCTCCAAAAGAAACTACTTAGGAATCAACAAAATTAAAGAAGTGAAGTACCTCTACAATAAAAACCAGTGAACAGAGCTATAGTTTAAAAAATTATATATCTTGGCAACAAAATAGACACAAAAGAAAATGGAACAGAATAGAAGAGAGAGATAAACTCCACATAAAAATACTTACCTCCTATTAGACAAAGGTGTTAAAAGTGCACACTGGAAAAAAGACAGTCTTTTCAACAAACCGTGCTGAGAAAACTGGAAATCCATATGTTAATAGAGTGAAAGTTAATCCCTATTTCTCATCCTGCACAACAGTCAACACTAAGTAGATCAAAGACCTAGAAATTTTAACAGAAACACAGCACCTACTAGAAGAGCAGTTAGGCCCAGAACTCCAACACCTTGGTATAGGAACTGATTTCCTGAAAAAGACTCTAAAATTTAAAAAAATAATAATAATAAAATAGATGGGATCAAACTAAATACCTTCACAGCAAAAGATGCATGAAAACAGAACCTACAGAATGGGACAAGAATGTTGCTACCTGAATATGTTGTCAATTTCTAGGATATACAAAGAATTCAGAAAGCTTAACACA
>NW_025920355.1:0-78483 GCF_902686445.1 Sciurus carolinensis
TCCAATCTGCCAGTCTGTGTCTTTTGATTGATGAATTCAGGCCAGTAACATTCAGGGTTATTATTGTGATATGATTTGTATTCCCAGTCATTTGACTCATATTTGTTTTTGACATGTTTTTGTTTCTCCTTTATTTCGCTCTTCCTTTAGGCTAGCGCATCCAGTTGCTGATTTGCAATGTTGTTTTTCATCTCTTCCTCATGGAATATTTTGCTGAAAAATTTCTGTAATGCTGGCTTTCTTTTTGTAAATTCCTTTAGCTTTTGTTTATCATGGAAGGATCTTATTTCAGCATCAAATTTGAAGGTAAGTTTTGCTGGGTATAAGATTCTTGGTTGGCATCCATTTTCTTTCAGGACTTGGTAATTGTTTTTCCAGGCCCTTCTAGGTTTTAGGGTCTGGATTTAAAAATCTGCTGATATTCTTATTGGTTTCCCTCTGAATGTAATTTGATTCATTTCTCTCACAGCCTTTAAAATTCTGTCTTTATTTTGTATGTTAGGTATTTTCATAATAATGTGCCTTGGTGTGGGTCTGTTGTAATTTTGTGTATTTGGAGTTCTATAAGCCTCTTGTACTTGGTTTTCCATTTCATTCTTCAGAGTTGGGATATTTTGTGATATTATTTCATTGAATAGATTGTTCATTCTTTGGTTTGTTTCTCTAAGCCTTCCTCAATCCCAATAATTCTTAAATTTTGCCTTTTCATGATATCCCATAATTCTTGTAGATTCTGTTCATGATTTCTTACCATCTTCTCTGTTTGACCAACTTTGTTTTCAAGATTAAATATTTTGTCTTCAATGTCTGAGGTTCTGTCTTCCAGGTGTTCTATCCTATTGATTATGCTTTCTATGGAGTTTTTAACTTGGTTTATAGTTTCCTTCATTTCAAGGATTTCAGTTTGTTTGTTTTTTTTTTTTATCAGTATCTCTAACTCTTTACTGAAACGATCTCTTGCTTCCCATATTTGGTCTTTTAACTATTGATTGGTGTGATCATTTATTGCCTGCATTTGCTCTTTCATCTCCTTCTTCAATTCCTGCCTTTTCTCTTTCATCTCCTCATTTGCTTCCCTGATTGTTTTAATTATGTACATTCTGAACTCCCTTTCTGACATTTCTTCTGCTGTGCTGTGATTGGGATTTATTGATGTAGTATCTAGGTTTGTTTGGGACATTTTCTTCCCTTGTTTTCTCATATTGGTCAGCTGTCAGTGGGACCCTGAGTTATTGCAGATATCCTCTATTGGCTTATAGTGTCCTGGTAGATTTCCAGTGTATCACCTCCCAGCCTTCAGTAGCCTGAAGTCTTGGAGGAACTTGATAATGCAGTGCTTCCAAATAAAACTGCCCCTAGCCCTCTACTGGTTCCAGGGCTTGGAGCTGGCTCTGTGCAGAAAGGCTCTCACTGGGGGCCTGCACCGTTCAGCTGGCCGTGTGGGAGGAGCCCACCACTGCAGTGTGAAAGGCTACCTGGGGAAGACTCTAGCTGCACTGCTGGAGTGTGGAAGGCTACCTGGGGAGACTCTAGCTGCCCTGCCCTGCTCTGATAAACCACCCCTATCTGTGCCTGCTGCCCAGGCCAAGTTTTGCCCAGTGGGGGAGACTCACCCCGTGACTCCTTTTTTGTCCAAGTCTCTCAATGACTCCCCTTCTTGCATCCTAGGTTATGGGGTGACTGGAGATGCAGTCACCCTCTAGGCCACCATCTTGGATCGCCCCGTGGAAGGATCCTGCAGCCGGAGTCGCAGAGCCACCTGGAGAAGTCTCTGGCTGCCCTGCCCTGATCCCAGAGGCTGCTTGTGGATCGAAACTCTTAGTTGACTTGGGGACTTGTGGTTGGCTCTATGTAGAAAGTCTCTCACTGGGCGGTCTGTTCCGAGAAGCTAACCTTGAAATGTGCCTCCCACCACAGGGGGCCAGGCTGCTTGGGTAAGTCTCTGGTTGCCCTGTCCTGGTCCCTGAAGCTGCTTGCGGGCCAGAGCACTCTGTGCTGGCTCTGGGACTTGGAGCTTGTTCTGATTAGAAAGGTTTTCACTAGGGAGCCTGCTCCGAGAACCTGGAGAAGCTGGCTGTGTGGGAGGGGCCCACTGCCAGAGTGCGCAGGGCTGCCTGTGGAAGATTCTTGCTGCCCTGCCCTGCTCTGATAAGCCACCTCTATCTGGGCCTGCCACCCAGGTCGAGCTTTACCCAGTGGGCAGATTCACCCATGGTTCTATTTTAGTCTGAGTCTCTCAATGCCTCCCCTTCTTAACTCCTGGGTTCTGGAGCAACTGGGGATGCAGTCACCCTCTATCTGCCATCTTGGATCACCCTGTGGAAAGAGCCTGTGGCTGGAGTGGGCAGAGCCACCTGGTGAAGTCTCTGGCTGCCCTGTCCTGATCCCAGTGGCTGCTTCTGGATGGAAGCTCTCAGTTGGCTCGGGGACTTGTTGCTGGATCTATGTAGAAAGGCTCTCACTGGGCGGTCTCCTCTGAGAAGCTAGTCTTGAAAGGCGCCTTCCACCGCAGGGGGCCAGGCTGCTTGGGTAAGTCTCTGGCTGCCCTGTCCTGGTCCCTGAAGCTGCTTGCGGGCCGGAGCATGCCACGCTGGCTCCAGGACTTGGAACTTGTTCTGATCAGAAAGTTCCTCAAAATTTTAAAATAACTATTTTGTAGTTCTCTGGTATAGCACCCTTGGGCTTAATCCCAAACATCACATACTTAAAAATAAAAAGTAGAATGACTCCATGATCCAGAAATATCAGTCTAAATATATATACATGGGAGATTAATTCATAATGTTGAAGACATAGACACAGTATTGTGTTCAATGCAAAAAGCATGTCTCTCAATATTCAATTTATAAATAAAATTATGTGCTCATCAATGATTGTATGATTAGAAATGTGGTATTTATATGCTATTACTATTTTGCTATAAAATAAAATATATTGTCATTTAAAGTGATATGGGATTAATATGCAGGACTTTGCCTTATGTGAAATACAGAAGACACAAATGTTAGTTTTAGGAGCAGCTTATTCACATGTGAAAGAAATCCAGAGTGTAGTAGTGGTCTCCAGGTACTGTGTTTTGTGAAGTGTTTTTATATTGTTATTCAGAGTCTACAAATTTTTATTACAGTGGGAAAATGTAATTAAGAGATTTGCTGTTCCACATGGTGACTGTTATGTAATATGTTCTTGATAAATACTACTGGAATAAATGTAGTATTCATAAGCAAAAACTGATAATTATACAAAATAATACTTATATTACTAATATTATATGTGTCATTTCACCTTGTATATCTACATTAAAATACAATTACATAATTGGTAAATATAGAAAGTTGAATTTGTCAGTAAAAATTCAGCAAATAATATAAATATCAAAAAACATTTTATTAGTCTTGATTTCCATGTGTTGGCTTCATCCAAGTAATATTAACATAATTTCTGCAAGACTCTTATTGCCTCTTGAATTTTTTTTTGCAAAATCTTTTAAATTTGTATATGTTTTTCTCATTAAATAATTTTCTATAGTTTTTCTTAAGATTCCCTACTCTCTTTAAACTTGTTGAGTATCCATTGTTTTAGCATCCAAAAGTTACCTGTTACCTCCAGATCTCTGTGTATTGGAAGGCAGATACCTGTTTTCAAACAATCTTCAATAAAGTCAGAAATGTTTGTGTATGTTTTATATTTTATTTCACTGAGAGTAATGGTAGCTTGCAGATTTTTTTCTTAATTGCCCAATGCTATATTAGAGAGGAGGAAATACTATAGTACATAAAGGATAAATTCCTTTCTTCTACTATATTGCTATTCCTAGTAATGTACTCATCTTGGATATAGTGATTTGTACAATAATTTGGGTAATTTTAACAGCATAATTGTGTATGTACATTTTTATGCAACATATGTTTCTGTAGTAATGATGGCCTTGGATTTATTAATCTGTTACACTTCTGATGTTCTGATATTGCTAACATTGCTATAATTTCCTGTTATGCATGCAAAATATATGTATCCATGTCCACTAAGTAATTTTTGTAAAATTTTTGTTTATTTCAGCAATGACTTGTCAGGCTACCAAAGAATTTTTACCAGACCAGGGCATAAGACATATATTGTAAAAAGTGATTAATGGAAAATATGGAAATTATGACCTTGACTATTTACAACAGAGGACACTATGGAAAACTTTAAGTGAGAGTGAACATCACAAATCATATTATCAGAAATCAGACCTAATTCACTGGCAGAGAATTTATACTGGGGAGAAGCCCTACAAATATATAGCATATGACAAGATTTTAAAGGCAAAATCATACCTTATTTGCCATCAGAGTGTTCATATGGGAGAGAAACCCTACCAATGTAAAGAATGTGGCAAAGACTTTAATTGGAGGTCCCACCTTGCTCTATACCAGAGAATTCATACTGGAAAGAAGTCCTGTGAATGTAAAGAATGTGGCAAAGCTTTTAATCTGAAATCAAGCCTTATTTGCAATCAGACAATTCATATGGGAGAGAAATCCTACCAATGTGAAGAATGTGGCAAGGCTTTTAATCAGAAATCATGCTTTAGTGAACACCAGAGAATTCATACTGGAGATAAACCATACAAAAGTAAAGAATGTGGCAAAGATTTTAATGCTAAATAAAGTCTTGTTCACAACCAGAGAATTCATACTGAAGGGAAGTCTTACAAATGTATAGCATGCAACTATACTTTTGTATAGTCTTACAAATGTATAGCATGAAAAATTATACCTGATTTGCCATCAGAGAATTCATACTGGAGAGAAGCCCTACAAATGTACAATATGCAACAAATCTTTCTGTAAAAAAATAAACCTTACTTGCCATCAGATAATTCATACTGGACAGAAGTCATATGAATGTAAAGAATGTGGCAAAGCTTTTACTCAGAAATCAAGCCTTACTCAACACCAGAAAGTTCATGCTGGAGAGAAGCCATACAAATGTGAAGAATGTGGCAAAGCTTTTAATAAGAAATCAAAACTTATTCACCATCAGATAATTTATACTGGAGAGAAACCCTATGAATGTAAAGAATGTGGCAAAGCTTTTAATCAGAAATCAAGCCTTACTAAACACCAGCGAGTTCATACTAGAGAGTAGTCATACAAAGGTAAAGAATGTGGCAAAGCTTTTATTGCAAAATCAAGCCTTATTCACCACCAGATAATTCATACTGGAGATAAGCCATATGTATATAATGAATGAGGCAGAACTTTTATTGCAAAATCAAGCCCTATTCACCACCAGATAATTCATACTGGAGAGAAGCCCTATGAGTGTAAAGAACATGGCAAACCTTTTAATCAGAAATGAAATCTTATTCACCACCAGAGGATTGATACTGAAGACAAGCTCTGTGAATGTCAAGAATGTGACAAAGCTTTTAATAAGAAATCAAACCTTATTCCCCATCAGATAATTCATACTGGAGAGAAACCCTATGAATGTAAAAAATGTGGCAAAGCTTTTAATCAGAAATCAAGCCTTACTCAACACCAGCCAGTTAATACTGGAAAGAAGCCATACAAATGTAAAGAATGTGGGAAAGCTTTTATTGCAAAATGAAGCCTTATTCACCACCAAAGAATTCATACTGGAGAGAAGCTCTATGAATGAAAAGAATGTGGCAAAGTTTTTAATCTGAACTCAAACCTTATTTGCCACCAGATAATTCATATGAGAGAGGAACCCTACCTACATAAAGAATGTGGCAGAACTTTTAATCAGAAATCACAACTTACTCAACACCACAGAATTCATACTGGACAGAAGTTGGTAGATTACTGCTTTATCTAAGGTTTATATGGTAAAGATTTTTCTCTCATTCTGTAGGTCCTCTGTTCATGTTATTAATTGTTTCCCTTACTTAAGATTTTTATTTTGAGTCCATCCCATTTACTATTTCTTGATTCTAACAAGTTTTGCTAATGAGGTCATTTTCTAAGCTGCCATGGTGTAGATTTGGTCCAACTTTTTTATTAAGTACAGGTCTCTGTTGTAGTGCCTACATCTTTAATCACCTTTGAGTTGATTTTTCCACAGGGTTAGAAATAGAGTTTTGATTTCATTTTTTCCATTTTTTCCAGCATCATTTGTTTAATAGGCTATCTCTTTTCAATGTGTTTTTGGTGCTTTTGTTTAGTATGAGATAAACCTATTTATTTTGGTTTGCTCTGTGTCTTCTCTACCATTATACTACATGACTATTTTGGTGACAATACCATGCCATTTTTGTTACCATTACTCTGTAGATCTGCATTGGGAGCCCTCCTGCTTCACTCTTCTTGGTAAGGATTACCTTGTCTATTCTGGATCCCTTGTTTTCCAAATGAATTTCATGATTGCTTTCTGCAGTTCTGTGAAGAATGTCATTTGGATTTTATTAGGAATTTCATTAAATTTGTAACAGTTTTGGTAGTATTGCCATTTTGACAATATTAATTCTGCCTATCCAAGTGCATGAGAGATATTTTCATTTTCTATGGGTTACCTCAATTTTCTTATTTAGAATTCTGAATTTTCCCTTGTAGAGGTCTTTCCTCTCTTTTATTAGGTTGATTCTCACTATATAATTTTTTGCAACTATTGTGAATGTTGATTCATCACTGATGTATAGAAATGCATTTATGAGCATTGATTTTATATCCTGCTATTTTTCTTAATTTCTTTATTAGGTGTAGAAGTTTTCCTGATGGAGTTTTTGTGTATTTTGAATGTAGAAGGATGTCTTTGGCAAATAGTGAGATGCTGAATTTTTATTTACTATTCATGTCTTTTTAATTTCTTTCATCTGTCCAATTGCTCTGCCTCGAGTTTCAAGGACTATGTCAAATAGAAGTGCTAAAAGAAGTCATTTATATCTTCTTCCAGTTTACATGGGGAAGGCTTCATTTTTTGTATATCTAGAATGATATTATTCTTTGCCTTATCATAGATGGCTTTCAACCTGTTGAGATATGTTCCTACTCTCCCTAGATTTTCTACTGTTTTAAACAGAAATAGATGCTTTGTTTTGTCAAATGGATTATCTCCATAATATTGAGGTGACCACATATTTCTCTTCTTAACATCTATTGATGTGATGAATTAAATTTATTGATACACATATGATGAACTAACCTTGCATCTCTGGGATAAACCCAATTGAATTGTGGTGCACCATCTTTTTTGTTATAATTACATTTTATTTTTACAGACTGCATTTAAATTCAATGTGCAGAAATGGGGTACATCTTTTATTCCTAAGGTTGTGCACAATGTAGATTCATACCATTCACATAAACATACATGTACATAGGGTAATGATGTATGCCTCATACCACAATTTTTCATACACCCCTCTTTCCTCTTATTTTTCATTATGTAATCTAAAGTTCCTACATTCTTCTTTCATCCCTCAGCCCCATACTAAAATTATATATCATTGTCCACTTATCAGGGAATACATTTTGGCTTTTCATTTTTGGAAATGGCTTATTTCACTTAGTATGATATTATTCAGTTCCATCCATTTTTTTGCAAATGCCATGATTTTATTCTTTATGTTTGAATAATATTTCATTGTGTATATATACCACACTTTCTTTATTCATTCATCTGTCAAAGGGTATCTCAGTTGGTTCCAAAATCAACATCTCTAGTTATTATAGAAATGCAAATTAATACAACATCCTACTCCAATTATAATGGGTATTATGAAGAACAGAAGCAATAATAGATGTTGGTGTGGATGTAGGAAAATAGACACACTTTTACATTGCTGGTGAAGTTGCAAACTGGTGCAGCCAGTCTGGAAAGCAGTGTGGAGATTTCTTAAAAAACTTGGAAAAAACCCACCCTTTCACACACTTATCTCACTCAGATTATACACAAAGAACTTAAAATTAGCATAGTACAGTAACACAGCCACATCAATGTTTATAGCAGCACCATATTTTTAATGTGTCTTTGTGATTTGACAGAATTTTATTAAGAATTTTTGGGTCTAGTTCATCAGGGATATTGATCTGAAGTTCTCATTCCTTGATGTATCTTAGCCTGTTTGTTTTTTGTATTATCATGATACTAGTCTCATAGAATCAATTCAGAAGGGTTCTCTTCTTTTCTATTTCATGGTATAATTTGAGGAATATTGGCATTAATTCTTCTTTGAAGGCCTTGTAGAACTCAGCTGAGAATTGTTCTCTGGTACCAGGTTTTTCTTGGTTGGTAGACTTTTGATAGTGTTTTCAATTTTATTGCTTATAATTGGTCTGTTTACATTATTCATATTCTCTTGATTCAGTTTGGTTAGTTTATTTGTCTTTTGAAATTTGTCAACGTCTTCAAGATTTTCTACTCCATTAAAGCACAAATTTTCATAATAATTTCTTATTTTCTTCTGTATTTAAATAGTGTCCATCATAATATTTTCTTATTTATCAAGAATTTTCATAATTTGGGTTTTCTCTCTCTTTCATTTCAATAGACTAGCTACGGGTTTATCAATTTAATTCATTTTCTAAAAGAACAAAGTTTCAGTGTTCTCATTTTTTTAAATTGCTTCCTTTATTTGAATTTCATTGATTTCAAATCTAGTTTTGAAATTGCTTCCTGTCTTTTACTAGTTTTAGTGTTGATTTGTTCTTTTTTTCTAGGACTTTGAGATATAAAGTAGGATATTTGTTTGTTGGCCTTTAATTTTTTTTAATGATTGAACTCAATGCAATGAACTTTTCTTTTAATACTTTCTTCATAGTGTCCCAGATAATTCGACATGTTTTATAGGCATTGTAACTTATATCTAAGTACATTTTTTATCCTCCCCCCAATCTCTAATACTGTCCATTTTTATTCAGTAGCATGTTATTTAGTCTCCATGTGTTGGACTACCTTTTATTTCTATTTTATAATTCATTTATAGTTTCATTCTATTATGATCTGATAGAATGCAGGGTGGTATTTCTCTTTTTTTGTATTGGTTAATTGTGACTCTATGGCATAATATATGGTCTGTTTTAGAAAAAGGATTTATGTGCAGTTGAGAAGGTTGAGAAGATAGTGTATTTGCTCGATGATGGATGACTTTTAAGTCTAAATTATTGATTTCATTATTTAGTGCTATAGTTTCTTTGCTTAGTTTTTGTTTGGAAGATCTATCCAGTGGAGTTAAAATTGTGTTAAAGTAAGCAAGTATTACTGTTTTGTAGTCTATTTGATTCTTGAAGTTGAAAAGGGTTTGTTTGATGTAGGTAGATGCTCCATCTTGGGGGACATATATATTTATAATTGTTATGCCTTCCTAAGTATGAGTTCCTTTAGCAGTATGAATGTCTTTCTTTATCCCTTCTAACTTTGACTTGAAGTTCACTTTGTTTGATATGAGGATGGAAACTCCAACTTCTTTATGAAGTACATGTAAATGATATGTTTTTTCCCCAGTATTTCATCTTCAGTCTTCAAGAGTCTTTGAGTGATGCATTGAAAAAACAGCTGAAATTCAAATTGGCTTTCTCCTATATGTAATTTGGTTTCTTTCTCTCACAACTTTTAAAGTTCTATCTTTATTCTCTATGTCAGTCATTCTTATAATGTACATTTTTTTTCTGTTGTAATTTTTCACACTAGTGGTTCTGTAAGCCTGTTGTATTTGATTTTCCATAGCATTCTTTAGATTTGGAAATTTTTCTATTTGGTCATTGAAAACATTGTCCATTCCTTAGGTTTTTATCTCCATTTCTTTTTCTATTCTGATAAATCTTAAATTTGCTCTTTTTATGTTATCCCATATTTCTTATAAGTTGTGTTCATGGTTTCTTACATCTTCTATGTGTGGTTGACTTTGTTTTCAAGAGTGTAAATTTTGTCTTTGTCAGAGGGTCTGTCTTCCAAGTGGTCTAGGCTGTTGGTGATGCTTTCTGTTGAGTTCGTGATTTGGTTTATTGATTCCTTCATTTCATAAATTTCTACTTGGTGTTTTTTTACAATTCCTAATTTTTTATTGAAGTGATCTTTCATTTTCTGTATTTTTTTGTGGATTTTATTCCTTATACTATACTTCACATCACAGGGCAGTTCAACTATATAGATTCTGTACTCCGTTTCTGGCATTTCTTTTAATGTGTTGTCAATTGGTTCAACATATATTGTGCAGCCTGATGACTCAGTTGACTGTCCTGTGCTTTTCACAGAATCCCACTGTGCATAGTGAAAGCCTCAGTGACCAAGATTATTAAAAGAAATGCATATTTTCTTAGACATTATCAGGAGGTGTAAGAAATTCTGTCTCACAGGCAGTGTTATACCAGGTCATGGGCTCTGTCTGGCAGTATGTGGATGAATAAGTTTGAGTCTGTATCATTCACTGATGCAGTTGGAGTGATTGAGGTCATTAGTATCTTCTTGTGGTGTCTTCAGATAACTGATGCTGTGCTGCTACAGAAGGTGGGCGTCAGGTAAGGAAAAGTTCCTGTTCACAATGAATAGTCATAGAATGGTGGGCTCTTAGAATGACTTGATTCCATTTTAGTTGACAATGTAGTGTTTAATGACAACAGATTAATAATCTGTGTACAAAATTTTCATTTGAATTAAAATGTCCCTTCATTTTACATGCACAGATCTAGTGACAATAAGGCATGTAAAAATAAATATTAGCCTTTTATATATCTTAAGTCATTTGCTCTTAATTACAACTAAATGTTTCAGTTAAACATTTATAATTTGAGTAATGTTTTAATGAACAATAAAATCTGAAGTTTCCAATCCTGGAATTTGTTAGTTGAAACATACCTTTGTTGTTCTGAACTCCTAAGTTTTTCTCCATATAATGTTTTGAAATGGCAACTGTCATAGCAAGAGACATTTTAAGAGCATGTATTATGACTATACAATAATTCTTCCTTATGGCTTTTTTATTATTTTATATCCATTGCTTTCCTGAGTTAGCTGTACTAACTGTAATTCCTGGAGGCAAAGAAATGACCCAGCAACTTAACCACTGTGATCATCTATAGTAAGCAGTGAATATTTATCAGATGAGCAGATAAGTATTTCTTGAATTAATAAATAAATATATGAGATAGCATATGGTTTCTGGAAAGGTGATGTTGGATAAAATACACAGAACCAGAAGCTTCAGTCTCAGCCCTGACATAGTGGCTCTGTGACCTTGGGCAAGTCAGATAACTATCCTCAACAAAGCTGAGATAATGGGATACCTTAGAGGAAGGCAGTCATAGATGCCCTCTTAAGTTCTTGGAGATATGACTGCAAGTATTTTTTTTGTTGAATAAAATCATAGGTGGGAAAACATACTTTAAAATAAACATCATGTAGTAATATTATTATTTCCATGCCCACTTCTGCTGATCATATTTTAATTAGACACATAAACATACATTAGTATTTATCAACACCTTCTCCTTAACTGTTTCATAGCTTTCTTATTATATGGATTTTGCAAAATGAATTTTTATTCTTTATTAATGCTGCCTAGCTCTGGTGAGTGTTAGGAACTTTGCCCCATTCACCCTACCCTGCCCTTCTTCCACAGTGATATTGTACTTGGGATACTCAAGACATTCTAATATTGACTGGGCAATTAGGAAAGCATCATAACTCTGCATCTCATGAGCAGTTTATTACCCAGTAAAATATGAGTGAGATTTATCACCTTATATTTGGATTTTCAGAATCACATACAGGTTATTTTATCATTTGTTCACTCACTCATTACTAATTTAAGAAGTAGCTTATTATGCTCATGTAATCTATGAAACCTAACTCTTAAAGCTCCAAATTTCCTTGAAGGCAAATATATTTTGATCCTGGCCAGGAACATGTTGTAATGGGGTTTGGGGAAGAATTTGCAAGTTTATGTATTTGGTCCATACCCAGGAATGACCTTTAAGCACAAGTTCTGCTAATGCTTCAGGATGCTTGTCACATCTAAGGAAGAGTCAAGGATGACTGGGGTTCAGTCTGCACTGGCACCTAGAAAACTTCATCATGGTGATCTTGTCTTATCTCTTCTTATCCCAGGAGTTTGGGGAGAATTATCAACCACAACTTTTTTCTCATATGTAAAGAAGGTGAGGAGAGGTTGTTCTCTCATTCCTGGAAAAGGAACCAAAGAGAAAAGCTATAGTTGGAGCTCAAGGTGATGTGTGTCCCTTGCCAGGTCATTGGAACTCTTCAAGGTCAGGTCTTCTAGCACCTTATAGACTGGAAAGAAGTAGTAATCTGGGCATGGGCAGGGTCAAGTTTATTGAGAAGATAAAGATAGACCACTCAAAGTTCAATGAAACAGCTGATGCATTTGTCAGCTCATATACAGGGTGGGTGCCCACTGAGGTAGAGTTCTTGTCAGTGGATGAGACACATCACTGTCTCAGAGTGAAGGGAAGTGTGTGGAAGCTTAATGAGTATGGAGAGAATACTGGGATAGAGTGAGAAGAATATCCTTTAGACACAGGGGTTCTCAGTCATTTTTTGATTCTAGGAAAATCCTAACTTAATGTTTTGGGGATTTCACATTTACATGTAAAGTGAGTGCACACCTGTCTTGTGACTGTCTAACATGAACACATCTTTTTGTTTGATGGGGCACTGATAAGGACTGGATGGCCCTGGCAGTTCCTTAGTAGAATGGAACCTGGAAGTATGGGTGGGAGACATGCAAATCATGCAAATGATGTCAAATCATGTTTCTTAGCTCTCTGCATGACCACTCTCATTCTTCATGGCATATTATGAAGAAAAATAGAGAAATACTTATCAAACACATGCTGTGGATAACTGGGTAGGGAAATAAATTGACCAGGTTATTTGAAGACAAAGTGTACTAGAAGTGGATCTTGGGATAAACCTCAAACCTTGAATGGGAGCTTCTGGTTATTTTTGTGAATGCTTGTAACATGGTTCATCTCCACTTACCCACAAGAATGGCAATGTGGCAAAATGTAATTTGTGCCTGGCCTCTGCTGTTGTGATACCATTTTCAGCCTGGTCCCAGGTCAGACTTCTAAGTTAGAAAGTTTCTTTTCTCCCTTTGTGAAATTGAGAGATAGTGAACTGCCATACCCACTTCATAGAACTTTTGTATGTTTGTATAATTATCAAATAACTGGAATAGATATGGGAGTACTTGTGAATTACCAAATTTCATACCTGTGAAATCATATCTAAGGTGGGCTCATACTTTGTGGTAATCAGAGCTGACCAAAGCCTAGCTAGTTCTAATAACTTGAGTGTTTCCTTCAAAGATCATCCCCAGTATCCAGTCTTTATTCAGTCTGTAAGTCTCACACTGATGCAACTCTAGTCTCTGCAGATAAAAACACAATAAAAAGGCATCACTCTTTAGGACATGTGGTCTAGTGAGTGGGCTATAGCTGCCTCAGAACAGTTCATGTCATGTACTCCTTTTATTTTACACAAGCTTTATTGAGTTGTAATCTATCCACCATGAAATCCCTTTGTGAAGTGTCCAATTCCAATTCTAGGGAATTAGCTTATCCACAGTGTTGTGCACATACATCAATGTCTATAAGAATTTTTCCTTTTCTCTGAAAGAAAACCCTGTACCTATTTGTAGCCATTCCCTTTTATAACCTCTTTCTAGCTCCAGAAACCATGAAATTTTGTTTCAATGAATTGTGCATTCTCAACATTTAATACAGAAGTAATATACAGTGCATGGGTTTTTGACAACATCCATGGCTTTACTCTTTTTGAATTTGAATAAATTTTTCATGCCCTGAGAACAGTTTAGCCATATCTTGATCTTGTGCAAAACCAAGAATTGTGGCAGTCATGGAATTTTTGAATAGCATCTTGTGATTAAATTTAAAGATACTATTTCTGAATTGCTCATGGAAAATGTCCCTGATTTAGCCCAATTTTGTTATCTTACTATTCTTCTTAACCTCTTTAGAACTATATAATAAGTAAATAATGAAAAGAGGCATTGATCAAAATGGTAGCTTAGAATGTTAACTTGGACATCAGACTGCCTAGGTTCAAATCCTGACTCTGACATATCACAGCTTGTGGCTTTGGGCACATGACAGACTCTCTCGATGAAATCTTCCATTTCTCTAAGGACGTGAATCATGATTTTGTCTGGTGTCTCCATACTGTATACGCTACCTCTATGTTATCAGATTACTTCAGTATCACATGTTGGTGTTCAAATAAGCCTATTTTACTTAATAATGAGCCCAAAGAATATGGATAGTGGTGAAAAGGAGGTAACAGGGCATAAAACTTGAAGGATGATTTAACGCCAGTACTCTGTGTCTAACTAGGAAAAATCACTGTGAGAGATTTGGTAGTGTTCATGTTTTCAGATATCCATTGAAGACCTTAGAATGTATCCCCTGGGGATCAGAGGAGGGCCTGCCCTAATATTACATTTTTGAGTGTTTTTAACAAAGTTAGGACCAATGGTGGAAATATTCTATGGTTAGTTCAAGCAACTCTAAGAAATCAAAGTTTCATTTTGTGTATTTCATTCCCCTCAGCATCAATAGGTGGAAGAATTATTGCCTTAATCCTTTCAAGAACAAGAGTCCATATTCTTCACAAGGGTATGTAGAAATAAACTGATGAGGTAATAATTAAATAAATGCTGTGTGATGAGTTGTAACTTGTGCAGGTTTTAAAGGTATTTTCTGAATGAGCCATGGTGGCACACATCTGTAATCCCAGTCACTCAGAGATCTGAGGCAGGAGGATCACAAGTTTACAGAAAATTCCTGAAATGTTTCTTGGTTAGAAACTGGGAGTGAGAAGCACCCCTTCTTGCTTGTTTTTCTTGCCTGACACAGTAACCTTGAAAGTGAAACCTATTTTGGGTGACAACTCTCCTAGATTTTTTTTGTCCATATCAAGGCCCTGTTTTAGAAGACAGGGAAAGTACTGGTGATCCAGATCATCTTTCCTGTGATCCTGGGATAGGATGTGGTGATGATAACTGCTGAAGGTAGGGTCCTATACTCACAGTCTAGGTAAACAGAAGCAAAAACAAATATTTTGTTCTCTGTGTCCTCCACATGTGTCTCATGCTAACATGTTAAAGCTATGTAATCTACCTGCAAGTGTGTGTGACTACATAGGTGCAAGTGTAAGCATAAATGATTTCACTTCAGATTTTGATAATTAGAGGTGACAGTTTGATTTGATAATTAAATAATTAGATAATGTTGTTCCAGTATTTTAAAACTTATTAGAGGGTTAAAATTCTTTGACCCTCTCTGAGTATCAAGTAAAATGATACTGATTTTTAGTGTATGATTTATAATGAAAAGAGAATATTTTACATAAGAGAAATGAACGTCCATGTTTTTGTCTCCAAGTGCAGTAGCTTAGGTGGAGAATAGAGCTGAAACTTGTTTCATACATACCTTTCTTCCTTTAAACATTTTTAATTAAAGGAAATGTTTAAGAATAGGATTTATGCTTGGGACTTATCTCCTTGGTCTCATGGATTTTTGCTTTACTGTGAAACTGTTTGATTAGAAATTTCTGCTGGTATTTAGGTATTCATATATCACCAAAATGGATATGTGAAAGAAAGAAAGACTGTTTAGACCATACCTCTAGAGGTTGTGTGTGTGATTATATGGTAAACAGCCTAGTCTAGTTTGTCCCAGATTGCTTCAGTTAGCAGTGAATGTTTTCTTGATCCCTGGGCAAATTACAGTGTTTCATCACCCTGCCTATTTATAGCTCCTGTGCATTATAATGCTTGTCCTGTTGTAATTGTGTCTTTTCTTTACTACTGTAAAATGTTCTGCATCTAAAAGGAAATATGGGAAGTAAAAAAAAATCTAAGATTAGCTAACTATCCTAAAAATGCTAATCAAGGCTGAAATATTGTGTGAACAGAACTCAATTTCTTTTCAAAGTATTTCTCTTAGTAACATATCATTGTCACTACTAAAAGAACTTGTTGTTGATTCCATTTATAGAACATTATTGAAATTAACAAATGACAGATTACTTGAGGTTAGTGAAGTAGGGAAGTTCCAAAGTTAAGTGAGCTATAGAAAGGTAGATCAAAGGAGACTTGTGGCCATGAAAATTCTCTGCCTGGACCTTTTCAGAGTAGTCTTCTGGTTGGGTGTCCAGTGATGATTTTACAGACTGTTATCACTTCAGGAAATTGTATAAAGAAGACACAGGATCTGTGAATTACTATTACTTAAAACTGCTTGTGAATCTGCAGTTATTCAAGAGCTTAGAGTGAGGAAATGGGAGGAGAAACAAGAAATCTGCTAACACTATGAGAAAACATTTTATTCCCAAAGGCTAGATGGTTCTGAAAGGCAAACTTCTCTAGAAACTATGTGTAGCTGTTCTTGGTGCAGGCAGTGTATTAAGAACTTTAAGACCATAGGTGATTACTATGGTAATAACACAATCACTGCAGTGTGTGTGAGTGTATGATAATCAGCTCAGTCTACTTTGTCCTAGATTGTCCTAGATTCCTGTTTGATGCTGTGCACTTCAAGTTCAGCATATAATTATTTCAAAACTGCAGAGGCTTCTGAGTATTAGTTAGGGATTTGACATAACTTCCACATGTCCTAAAGTGCAATAAAATAAACAGGAAGCTATTGTCAATAGAGTCTATTGGTGCAGAGCCTAGGTTAAGACAACAAGCTAGTGTTCACATCTCAGCTCTACCTCCTCTTGTTTTTATGGTCTTTGACAAATCACTTTTGTTTGGACTTTATTTCTTACATATAATATGGTATCAGAGAAGTCAATTTTGTGTTTATCATAGGGGTGATATGAAGAATAATGAGACAATGTAAGCACTTTATAAGTGCTCAGTAGATGCCAAATCTTCTGTTGTTATTACTGTAAGCAAGTATATTAATGGTGCACAGGAACCAAGAGATAGATTTTATCTTTGCTTTCCACAACTATGATTTTTAGAAAATCTTAGCCTTCCAAAACTTGGTCTTCTTCTGTGGAATCTAAGTTTGTCTCAGTGGATTACAGGTAAAAAATCTTCCATGTCCCAACTTCCTGGATACTGAGGTGAACTTTTTAGAGGCAATAAGGTAATGTTTGAAAGCATAGGCTCAATTATCAAAGGCTTCAATTTAAGTTGTGCCTCTGATTCAGTTATGAGCTATGTGTTGCTAAATGCCCACCCATATCTTGTTCTTTCTTCTTTCCTACAAGAATGGGGTTTTGTTCTGAACAAAACATGTAAATCACAATTACTAGTACTTTTCTACTTCTTTTGTTACTACTACTACTACTATTTAAACTACTGACCCAGAAATATATGTACCAATGCCCCTAACCTCTGCCTGTTTTGTTTTTATTTATTTACAATTTTGTTGGACTACATTACTGATTTGCTTAAATCTTGGCTGAGATTGTTTTCTAGCTCTATGGGCAGAGTTGAAAAGCTGTGGAAGAGACTAGGAAACCTGCAAATCTTAGCTTTTTGCTATCTGGTTCTTTGAGAAACATGTTTGCTGACACATCATCTAAGAAAATTATAACAGCTGTGTCCTTCAATTGCCTGTGTTTCCCTCCTCCCTTTTCCTGCTGTTTTGTATTCAGCTCTTCATTATATGTGGTAGCCCTTCTGATATACACACCAAACTGAATGAATCACCAAATAATTACATTTTTTTCAATCAGTAAAGGTTCCATAGTAGCATTTCTATTTTTAAAACTTTTTGAAGTGATAAATTTATAAAAGTGGAAATGGCTTAATGGTGACTATGAGTAGTGGAGAGGTCATCAGGAGAAAATAGGTGTGATTCAGAGGTCAGCATGAGGTGTTTGTTCTTGTGAGGGAAATTGTAGTTCAGTTATATCATCTTTAATGTCACAATGTGAGCTTCTGGGTGGCTCTATATAAAGTGGAAAGAGGATTCTCTTTTTTAACACAACTATACATGACTCTACAGTTGTCTCAAAATAAAATTTTATTAATTAAATAAAACTTTAAATGATTGAACCATAAAACCACAGATTCCAATTTACAAAATGACTCAACTCTTTTCTCACAGACAAAATCATTAAGCAAAAATTACAGGTAAGTGAAATAAAATTTTTACAAGTAATGGAAGAATTAACCAGAAATACAGCAATTTGTTTTCATGTAGTAAAACATGAAAGAAGGCATTTATGAAAGACTGAGGGAGACAAGGACTCAGAAAACATTAAACAAGTATTAATTTAAAATTTATGTTTTTAAGCTGTGTGATCATAATTGAATTCAATACTTTAAAAATGTTACCACACTGCAATCAGTAGCACACCTAAATCAACTTCACCTGACACCAGACACAGCAAATGCAGGTGACTTCCATCAAACCTAGAGTACATAGTTTCTTAGTGTAGTAGTGTTTCAGAATACAGGTAATGAATACTACAGTTAATATTTCTAAAGTAGCTAGCAGCAATACAAGTTTACTAATGTGTTTTAAAGACCCCCCCAGGAGGGGTCTTCTGCAAAACATGATACCTAGCAGGTTTGTATATGTTTAGCTGGGAAATTCAGATTTAGCTGGGCAAGCTTTTGCACAAGAGATTGCATCTCCATTTTCAAAAGGTCATTTGAAATCAGCAGATCCTCCTTTCCTATTTTAGAGCTCATCACTGAATTCTAAATAGTAGTTAACAGAGGGAGAAACAGAGAAGTTTCAAAGTTGTGGACTATGATAGTTTTGTTTCAGGGATTGTACAACACCCACTTGGGGTTGGGAACCAGGACTTTTGGACGTGGAGGTCAAGGCCCAGGTCAGAGTACTGAAAGGGTGGTCCAGGTGACTGGCACTTGACATTTGAAGTTCACCAGATGTCACTCATCATCAGTTAACAAGAGAGCTGTGCAAAGACTCAGACTAATCAACCCAACTTTAATCAGAGTAATGGGACTAGTTCTTTTAAAGAATGGAGGGTGGGACCACAACATATTAAATGTTTTACATGACATGACTGCTGAAGAAAATAAAAAGCTGCAGCACAGTACACTCTAGCTAGCTCAGTTTCCCTCTTCTGGATTCCACATGGATTAATGGCACACCCAGTAACCCACACAACACCTCCAGACCTAGAAACAAGCACTCCCCTCCCACCAGGTGATTTGGAGGCAAAGGGGGTACCCAGAAGCCTGTGCTCACCAAGATTGTGATGCTGCATCCCCATGACAGGGTCCACTACAGGCAGAGAGTCCACCAAGCCTGCGCCCACACTAGGCCACCAAGGGAGCATCCCAGTCCATGACCCACACACCCATCCACCACTGCCAGGGTCAAATTTTGCCACCCACTACCTTGCACTAGGTTCAAGGATCTCGGGCACCTCATGGGGCCTCCGGGGTTTGGCACCAAGGTCATGGCCAGGATGGTCCCCCAAGGCCTTTCCAACCCACTAGTTCAGGGTGTGCCACACCACTGTGGACCACCAAGGGCCTAGAGCCCTGACACCAAAGAGGGCAGAGATGCAGCACCTGCCCTGGGATAATTCATGTGACCTGACATGTGTTGGGCTAAGAGGCAGCTTCCAGAGCCCCTGAGAATTTTGGAGAAATTGGGAGAAATGCTAAGCACACCGCCCTCACTGCTCACCTGTGACCACCACTGCTCTGCTGGGCAAATGAATACTGTGGGTCTTGGACCCAGGGCATGTAGATTCACCCCTTCATATGCCCCCAGAAGTGCTTGGGTAATGACCCGCCAAGTTTCTAGAACTGTAAATGAGAAAAAATGCAAATGATGCTTTCACTCCTGGCAATGAGACACCATCAGGAACAACCCCACTGCCCTTTCAGAGGACTGGAAATGATTTTGGAGAAGAATCCAAGACCATAATTGACCTGGAGGATTGCAGCATAGGATGCTTCCTGCCATATTGTGGTCAGGTCTGTGAGTAGGGCCTTACACAAAATTGATTGCAGTGCTGGAGTTTCAGGTGTCCACTGTGGTGGGGCAACTCTGGGATGGGGCCTAGGAAGAGAATGGGAGAGAACAAAAGCATTTGCCTGCACGTGGTAAGCATTAGCCAAGTTTGTGGGGTGAACTAAGCACTCCAGTGGTGAAACACTAGCATTTTGTTAGAGGAGAGCTTGGAGTTTACCTAGAAGAACCTGGGGGCAGGCATGGTGATTAAATGAGGTCATATATTTGAAAGACTTGGACAGGGAGTGTGAACAGGAAGTACATCCAGAAAAGTGCTGGTTACCCAGGAATTATTTGATGCAGACTTCTTGGTAGCATCATGTTCTTCTAGTCAAAAATAAATAAATACATAAATAAAACCTAAGGAAGGATCATGGGAGCAGGTCTCTGGTGTTTGAGGTTTGGGAGTGGAAACTGGTGCCTGGTTACAGAGCACCAGTGATGAGCTACCTCAATATTAGTGTCTGAGAACCACCCTTCACAAGTATGAACAGAAAATGAACAGTGGGGAAACTGAGGTGTGAGGACAGCAGCCAGGGAGCAGATGGATTAGGAACTACATCTGACCACAGTATCCCATTTGCTCCCTTTTCTCACTTTCCTAGAAGGGACACAAGTGTTAAGTACAGCACAAAGGTGACCTGTTTTCTAAGAACATATTGAAGGACCCTAAGGGCATGGCTTCCAACACAGAGTAGTGTCGTTCCAAGACCGTGGTGTCCTGAGGACATGTGCATGTGACTGGACATGGGGAGAGTCTATTTTTATTTTCTGTTTGCAACTAAATGGGTTTCTTCAATCTAGCCAGATTATATGAAAACCTAGGTGGAAAAAACAAGCAATACCTACTAAGCATTGGGCACTCACTGTGGTCCAGTATTCCACAGTAGCACTGCATTATTCATGATAAGAAATGACAGTCATTGATATATATGGGGACACAAAGGCTGACAGAGGCAAAGTGTCTTGCCAAAGGTCAGAGGCTCAAATCCTGTCCTCTCCACCACTAACCATCTCTGCTTTGCTGAGAGATGATGTTAGGCTGGAATTTCAGCAACTATATAAGGGAGAGCAGAGTGAATAAAGCAGAGAACAGCACACCACAGGGTGGCAAAACAGGGACAGGAAAACTCCACCGACCCTTACGTCCACCTATCACTCAGCAAGACCCCAGCACATTCTGGCCTATAAAGACTCTGGGCAGCTTGGGCCACATATAATTTTCTCTGGCTCCATATCTGGGCCTGTACCCCTGGGGGCTGGAAATTTTGCCTAAATTCTTGTTCCAAAACCAAAATCCTTACTCTGAGGGTATCTATTTTCTGATTAATCTCATTTTTTAGTTCACTGTCTTTTATTTCAGACTTTGAATCTTTTGGAAAGGAATATTACTACTATCTTTTAAGTTATATGTATCAAAATTTTTCTTTTCCTGTGAACTAAAGCACCCATCTCTTGCTCTTTGGAAAGCAAGTTCTAGATGTCATTTTGATGTTTGACTTTCATCACAATGATATGGGGCAGCAGTCAATCTGGTAGTGTATGATTTGACTTTTGTTTCCATAATTTTGCATTTTTCTCTCATCTTCCAGTGTAAAATTTTGCATTGTGTTCTTCACTTCTGGAATATTGAACTGTTTATTATGCTGGAATGTTATTTTTGTGTTTCCTCAATCAATTTACTTTGGAGGTCATCGCTATTTCCTCATAAAATTTTAGTAATATCAAGGCATTTCTTTTCTGGTTTTTATATTTTTTTTTGTCTCTTTCCAGTCTCATCATTGAGCTATCCTTCATTCATTTAAATATATATATATATATATATATATATATATATATATATATATATATATGCCATAGCTTGTTCTCTGTTGTATCACTAGTAGAAACCTAAGTAAAATCTGAAGCACTGCTGTCTTGATGTGCTTCATGCAATGAAGGAACGACTGCAGGAGGCAAAAAGTCAGGAGGGCTTTGTCACAAGCCTGAGAGAGAGCAGCTACTGATCTGACTGGAATGAGGGGCTGAAATGGAACTCAATTAACTCCTGCAGCTCAAATTCTTTGATGGTGTCTTCAGTCTCCACAGCATGAAGCAGAAGTTGACTCTCAGGACTGAAGTTTGAGGTGAGTGTAGGCCTAACTTGCTGTGTGATCCAGGAAATGTTGCTTAACCTTTCTGGTCTTTATTTCTACGTCTGTTGAAGAAGGCAGAATGATTTCTAATGTGAGTGCTCAAGGGGGCAACAGAGAAACCTAAGGAAATCACAGTAATTCCCCCAGCTGGGAATTACTTTATAGGAAATTGAAAACATCTTCTCAGGCTTCGTGTCACAGACCAATGTTCTTTATATTAGCCTTGTAAAGGAGGCTGATTTGCCATCATGATTCCTTAGCCTTGGGTGGTGTGCACACATAGAAGGATATGCCCAAGAATGGCAATACACAATTTAGGGTGGTGCCTCCCTGTGCAGGGGAGGGAGTGTTGGGGGTACAGTGCAGAGGACCTGGAAGGTCTCCCAAGCCTGGTGGAGAAGTGGATATGCACTACAACACTTTAAAAAAAATTTAGTTGTCAATGGACCTTCATTTTATTTTATTTATTTGTATGTAGTGCTAAGGGGCCTCACACATGCCAGACTCTACCACTGAGCCACAACCCCAGTTCAAATAAATAATTAATACATTTAAAATGGCTTTTTATTACAGAATACTGTTATAATTTTGAAGGGTTATTGAACTCAGGGCCTTGTGTATGTGAGGCAAGCACTCTAACAGCAAAGCTACATCCCAGAGTAGTTTAGCTTTATATTAATGCTCTGTGGCAGGATGTTCATCAGCACCCAAAGATGTAACCTAGTGTTTCCAGACTTTTCCAGGTGTCTCCCAGGACTAAGACCACCAACACTGAGAATCACTGGTCTAGAGAAAAGAGGACCTTGGTCTCAGAGATGCTAGATGCTTCCCTAAAGTCAACAGAGCCAGTGTGGAGTGGGCTTCAGCCTTCAGCTCCTCGCCCTGGTCCAGTGCTCTTTTAATCACCCTGCTGTCCTCCAGAGGAGGTATTTGGTGGTCAGGGAGGCAGTGCAGTTGCATAGACCTGCATAAAACTGAACACATGGAAGATGAAGAACTGAAAGACACAAATACAGAGCAGACATCTGCTACTGAGTGATGTGGACATGGATGTGCCTATTGATAGGCCAGTTGTCCCTGTCCTATGTGGGCCCTGCCAGTGGGGTAGGGATGAACCCATGGATTTGCTATTCTGTCACCATGTTGGTGCCCTGCACCTGCCTCTCTGAGCTGAGGGACACAGTCTGGAGGGACACAGTCTGCAGAGGAATGTGGCTCAGAGGCTCAGTGTGCAGTCTGCAGAGCCTAATGGCAGGCACCAGTAATTACTCTTGGTTATTACTTAACTTTCAGCACTTCACTGGCTTTACATAAAATACAATTCCACTCCAAAACAAGACACAGGTTTGTCCCTGGTTTTTGGAAAAATTCATGAGGCAGAACAGTCTTGGATAAGGTAACCTGAAAACATGAACTAGCAATTTCTCCCATGAACACTAATCTGGTCCAGGAAACCAGGATCTAGAAAGATACATCACTACAGAAAGAGGTCAGATTGGAAAATCCCCAGAGATGGGCATTCTCAGTTTGTATCTAAGAGGATTGAGGGTAACTAAAGGAAAGCTGAGCCAAGGACACATGGGGGGAAGAAAGAAAAGAAATTCACAAATCACATACCAATACCATGATCAAGAGATAGACCCTTGTCCTGGAGAAGGACCATGTCAGCAGCCGGTGATGCTGTCTGGAGTCCACAGGCCAGAGAGGACTCAGAAATGCTGGGTAGGCCAGTAGAAGATATATAGGCACATGCAGACCGGGCATCTGTGTGCATGTTGCAAAAATGGATGAATATTAATAATTATTTGTCCCTAAAGACCACAAATCAGCTAATTAGGGGCATGTCAACCTGTTTATATTATCTATAAATGAAAACCCACCCATCAGCAGTCAAACATGAAATTAAGCCAGTCATGTGTGGGTGACCGTCTCTCTGATGAATGGTTCTGACAGTTACTACACCTGCCTGCCAGGCAGTGGGCCTTTTTACTCCTGCCTGGTTTTAATCAAGGTGATGGTTCCAGCAGGCACATGATGGATGCACTTGGAGGTTCCTTTTGCATGTGGGGGATGATTTAAGACCATGGGGAAATGAACTGCAACCCAGACTTGGAGGAGGAGAGGAACGGCCATGAATCAACTTCCCCACCAGGTAGTCAGCCCACTCCAAGCTGATCACCCAGTCCTGGCTCCACCACCTGGTCTTCCCAGGGCTGTGGGTCTCCAGTTTTACCTGGTCTTGCTGGCTCCTGGACCGTTCAGCCTCTTGATGCACCATGTTAGCTCAGTGGAAGGAGCCTCTGGCAACCACAGGACTTGAGAGTCCAAGGAAGAGAGTAAGAAAAAGATCTATTCATCAACCAACTGTACCCTGCACTGTGCTTGGTCCAGAAACCTCAAGGACAGCAAGAAAAATGGACAGAGGGAGGCCCCCACCAGAGCCTGCCCCCAACAGACCCAAGCCAGAGCTGGATCTTCCTCATAATGACACAGTGGTTCCTCCCTAAAGCCTTCTTCCTGAAATCCCTTGTGGGACAGACCATAGTGATATTTCTCCCCTTGGGAAACAGGTTGTGTGATTTCCTAAGAACCCTGATGCCAAGACTACACTGAATTCCAGTGTGACGTTGTCACTGTCCCCTGGAGAGGTCAGGCCCATCAGAACACCCAGCAAGATATTGCCCACCTGAGAAAGTCATTCTGGAAGCTTCATGGAACTGGAGGTACAAGCTTAGATCTGTGAGTGATCTTCCTGGTTCAAATCTAGGCTTTGCTACTTCTGGACTGCTGACCTCAGGCAAGTGATTTAACCTCTCTAGGTTTTATGCCTCTTCTCCTCCTCTTTATCATGAGGATAACAGGATTGCTCTCATGGGAGAATTAAAAGATCTAATCCATGTGTAACAGAACATAGAAGCCCTCTGGGAATTGCTTGCTTGAGGGGTAGTTGGTAATATTGTTTAGGATTCTTCGGTCTAGTTCCAGCACAAACCAGCTGTGCAGTCTTGGTAATATAATTAGTCTCTCTGCTCCTCCACTTTCTCTGCATCCTTCTAATGTGAGGAAAGATCTCAGGAGCCAGGTTTGACCACATAGATAAGGACTGTTCATCTACATTGTACATTTGCTGACTTGGTTCTTGGTGCTCTCCCACTAAATTGGAAGCCCTGAGGGTAGGGACATGGTGTGATTGAATGTTCACTGCTAGTTCCTCTCCATGGGGGTGCAATCTGGGCTGGCATCTCAGGGAGATGGTCCTGCCTGCACACAGGTTCTATGTGCATTCTGGTGGAGAAACTGGACTAAGGCCAGAGGTTCTAAGTCCTTTCCCAGTAATTGGCCATGTCTTCTGTAGCAAGGCCGACTGCTCTGTGCTCTTCTTGGGGATGGAAAGCTGGAGTTTCAGGCCCCAGCTTTACCTGCCTTAGAAAGGCCCCCTCTACCACACAGTTGTGTGTGGGGCATCCATATGCTTTCCAGGCATTCTGGAGTCACCCTGATGTGTCCCACTCCTGAAGAATCCAGTGATGAGTGGCTTGTGGTGCAGAGATATGGCTGCAGGCAGAGTCACCACCTTCCCTCTCCTTCCCTTCTCCTCCTCTGTATCATGAGGATAACAGGATTGGGCTTCCTGGGCTGCCCTCATAATCACCTCACCTGGCTGTTCTGGAACAGCAGCACTCTATCCTCTCCTATTTTCAGAGGCTGGAGTCTGAAATCAGGGTATCCATGGGTGTGGGCTCCTTCCCAAGGCTGCAGGTGAGGACACTCCCTGCCCCTTCCAGCCCTGGTGGCCCCAGTACTTACCTGGTGTCCTGCCATCACTGTAGTCTCTGCCTCATTGTCACAGGGCCTCCTCTCCATGTCCCTGTGCCCTCCCCTCCTCTGTCTCTTGTGAGGACACTTGTCCCTGTACCTAGCCCAGCTGTTAGCCCAGGTGAGCTCACCCTTCACTGTATACCTGCAAAGACCCTCCCTCTATTCACTGTGATGGACTGACAGATATGGCTCCAGGAGAATGTTATAGGCCACACTATAAGTGAAATGACTGGACAGACTCAATTTTGCCCTGAGACTCCATGTTATGTAGAAAATAATTATATCATGGGAGCACCCTGCTTCTGTACCCATCATTAGTTGCTTAGCATGAAATGGTTAGCAATACAAAATGACAATTCTTAGGTAATGAAAAATTACTCTCTTTTGATTCTTATTGCTCCTAAACAATGTATCATGTGAATGATGATTGTGTGGATGTTAGTAACCATTCTTTAGTTTTTGCCTAGGTAAGGGTCATTTTGACCCACTTCTCCCTATGTTGATGATCTCATTATGTCAGTTTGTAATTTTGAATCACAGCAACACACAATTACGATTGATATAATTTTTGGTATTAGAACCCCTACAATCCTATGGTCATGGCTGTTCTCCCAGTAGACATTTTTGGGGGCCTTTGTTGAAGCAGTCAGCTGGCTGGCTTAATAAAGATTCTCAAATTTGGATTTCTCAGTGGTTTTCAGTCTGTTCTTAAGTTGCACCCCATAACATTCACAGTTCTGGAGGGGGCCTGGGTGGTCCTTCCTGGAGGCTGGTCAACCTCCAGCCAGGAGGGTGAAGAACATGATGCAAAGGCTGGAGGAACACGGAAGCTGACTGGTGGGGCAGTGCATGATGGCAGAACCTCCTGCCTGCAGGATGGGTCCCCCCATCCTGCCTGCATGTGAACTCCTTCACAGTCCCAACCAGTGCCACACACATGCTGATTTTACTGATGAGGAAACCAAGTCCCACAGAAGCACCTCACCTGCCTCAAGTCAGCCTACAGTTAAAACTGGAAGGCACACATCCATTTGCAGAGCCTGAACTCTGGCCACCCTGCCATCCTGAGGACCCCATTTTGGATGCAGTAGATTGGACAGGCAGGTGACACCGAGTGAAGATTCCCAAGGGAGAGGCAGAGACCCGGTGACACAGAGAGGTGGGGAAGCCATGAAACC
This sequence comes from Sciurus carolinensis, assembly GCF_902686445.1. NCBI lineage: Eukaryota > Metazoa > Chordata > Mammalia > Rodentia > Sciuridae > Sciurus > Sciurus carolinensis. The sequence continues at coordinate 27,082 of NW_025920355.1, forward strand.
TGGGGACCAGTCACACACAGGGTTCTTGCACTTTGCCAGTTTTCAAGGAGATGGTAAAATTCAGACTTCCCCTATGAAATTCCCTAGGTCAGAATTGGTGACATTTATTTTTTAGAAACCAAATGGAGGATCCAAGATGGCAGACTAGAGGGTGACTTCATCTCCTGTCACTCCAGAACCCAGGATTCAAGAAGGGGAGGCATTGAGAGACTTGGGCTAAAATAGAGCCACAGGGTGAGTCTCCCCCACCGGTTGAAGCTTAGCCTAGCGGCAGGCATGGAGAGGGGTGGCTTATCAGAGTAGGGCAGGGCAGCTAGAGTCTTCCCCACGCAGCCATGCACACTCTGGCAGTGGGCTCCTCCCACATGGCCAGCTTCTCCAGCTTCTCGGAGCAGGACCCCAGTGAGAGCCTTTCTGCAGAGAACCAGCTCCAAGTCCCGGAGTCAGTGCAGAGAGCTCCGGCCCACAGGCAGCTTCAGGGACCAGGACAGGGCAGCCAGGGACTTTCCCAAGCAGCCTGGCTCCCTCCAGCGGGAGGTGCCTTTCAAGGCTAGCTTTTTGAAGCAAACCGCGCAGTGAGAGCATTTCTACACAGAGCCAGCCACAAGTCCCCAAACCAACGGAGAGCTCCGACCTGCAGGCAGACTGTGGGACCAAGGCAGGGCAGTCAGAGACTTCTCCAGGCAGCCCTGCCCGCTCCGGGCACAGGCTCTTTCAATGGGGTGATCCAAGATGGCGGACTAGAGGGTGACTGCATCTCCAGTCACTCTAGAACCGAGGATTCAAGAAGGGGAGGCATTGAGAAACTTGGACTAAAATGGGGCCACAGGGTGAGTCTCCTCCACCAGGTGAAGCTCAGCCTGGGCAGGATGCATGGAAGGAGGTGGCTTATCAGAGCAGGGCAGGGCAGCTAGAGTCTTCCACAGGTAGCCCTGCTCACTCCAACAGTGGGCTCCTCCAAAAGGGCCAGATTATTGGAGCAAGCCCCCCAGTGAGATCCTTTCCCCACAGAGCCAGGTCCAAGACCTGGAACCAGTAGCGGACTAGGAGCAGCTTTGTTAGGAAGCACTGCATTTTCAAGTTCCTCCAAGACTTCAGGCTACTGAAGGCTGGGAGGTGATACACTGGACATCTACAGGAACACTATAAGCCAATAGAGGAAATCTGCAATAACTCAGAGTCCCACTGACAGCTGACCAATATGAGAAAACAAGGGAAGAAAATGTCCCAAACAAATCTAGATACTATATGAATAAAACCCAATGACAGCACAGCAGAAGAAATGTCAGAAAGGGAGTTCAGAATGTACATAATTAAAACAATCAGGGAAGTAAACGAGGAGATGAAAGAGCAATTGCAGACATTGACGGAGGAGATGAAAGAGCAAATGCAGGCATTAAATGATTGCACCAATCAACAGTTAAAAGAGCAAATATGGGAACCAAGATATCATTTCAATAAAGACTTAGAGATACTGAAAATAAAAAAACAAACAGAAATCCTTGAAATGAAGGAAACAATAAACCAAGTTAAAAACTCCATAGAAAGCATAACCAATAGGATAGAATACCTAAAAACAGAACCTCAGACATTGAAGACAAAATATTTAATCTTGAAAACAAAGTTGACCAAAAAGAGAAGATGGTAAGAAATCAAGAAGAATCTACAAGAATTATGGGATATCATGAAAAGGCCAAATTTAAGAATTATTGGGATTGAGGAAGGCTTAGAGAAACAAACCAAAGGAATGAACAATCTATTCAATGAAATAATATCAGAAAATTTCCCAAATCTGAAGAATGAAATGGAAAACCAAGTACAAGAGACTTTTAGGATTCCAAATATACAAAATTACAACAGACCCACACCAAGGCACATTATTATGAAAATATCTAACATACAAAATAAAGACAGAATTTTAAAAGCTGCGACAGAAAAGAATCAAATTACATTCAGGAGGAAACCAATAAGAATATCAGCAGATTTTTCAATCCGGACACTAAAAGCTAGAAGGACCTGGAAAAACATTTACCAAGCCCTGAAAGAAAATGGATGCCAACCAAGAATCTTATACCCAAAAAAATTACTTTCAGATTTGACGAAGAAATAAGATCCTTCCATGATAAACAAAAGCTAAAGGAATTTACAAGAAGAAAGCTGGCATTACAGAACATTCTCAGCAAAATATACCATGAGGAAGAGATGAAAAACAGTGATGCAAATCAGCAAAAGGAAGAATTAGCCTAATGGAATAGCCAAATAAAGGAGAAACCAAATCATGTCAAAAAACAAAAATGAGTCAAATGACTGGGAATACAAATCATATCAAAATAATAACCCTGAAAGTTAATGGCCTGAATTCATCAATCAAAAGACATAGACTGGCAGATTGGATTAAAAAGAAAAATACAACAATATGCTGCCTGCAAGAGACTCATAGAAAAAGACACCCATAGACTAAAGGTGAAGGGATGGGAAAAAACATACCATGCTCACGGACACAGCAAAAAAGCTGGAGTATCCATCCTCATTTCAGAAAATGTGGACTTCAAGCCAAAACTAGTCAGAAGGGATAAAGAAGGATATTACGTACTGCTTAAGGGAAGCATAAATCAGCAAGATATAACAATCCTAAATATCTATGCCCAGAACATTGGCTCATCAATGTACGTCAAACAAATCCTTCTCAATTCCAGAAATCAAATAAACCACAACACAATAATAGTAGGCGATTTTAACACACCTCTCTCAACATTGGATAGATCTTCCGAACAAATATTGAATAAAGAAACCATAGATCTCAATAACAAAATCAACAATTTAGACTTAACGGACATATATAGAATATACCATCCAACAAAGAACGAATACACTTTCTTCTCAGCAGCACACGGATCCTTCTCTAAAATAGACCATATTTTATGCCACAAAACTACTGTTAGCAAATACAAGAAGATAGAGATACTACCGTGTGCTCTATCAGATCATAGTGGATTGAAATTAGAAATGAATGACAGAATAAAAACAGAAACTTCTCCAATACCAGGAGATTAAATAATAAACTATTATATGATGAATGGATAACAGAAGGCATCAGGAGGGAAAAAAAATTCTTAGAAGTAAACGAGAACAAAGACACATCATATCAAAATCTCTGGGACACTATGAAAGCAGTACATAGAGGAAGATTTATTTCATGGGGCACATTCAATAAAAGAAGTCAAAATCAACAAATAAATGACTTAACACTACAGTTCAAAGCCCTAGAAAAAGAAGAGCAGACCAACACCAAATGTAGTAGAAGACAGGAAATAGTTAAAATCAGAGCCAAAATCAAAAAAATTGAAACAAAAGAAGCAATTGAAAAAATTAACAAAATAAATAGTTGGTTCTTTGAAAAAATAAGCGAAATTGATAAGCCCTTAGCCACATTAACAAAGAGAAAGAGGGAGAAACTCAAATTACTAAAATTTGGAATGAACAAGGAAATATCACAACAGACAAAAGTGAAAAACAAACCATAATTAGAAACTATTCTGAAAATCTATACTCCAACAAAACAGAAAACCTCAAAGACATCAACAAGTTTCTAGAGACATATGAATTACCTAAACTGAATGAGGAGGACATACACAAATTAAATAAATCAATTTCAAGCAATGTAATAGAAGAGGTCATCAAAAGCCTATCAACAAAGAAAAGTCTGGCACCAGATGGGTTCTCAGTCGAGTTCTACAAAACCTTTAAAGAAGAGCTCTTTCCAATGCTCCTCAAAGTATTCCATCAGGGCTGGGAAGATAGCTCAGTTGGTAGAGTGCTTGCCTTGCAAACACAAAGCCCTGGGTTCGATTCCCAGCACCGCAAAAAAAAAAAAAAAAAAAAAAAACAACTATTCCATCAAATAGAAGAGGAGGGAACTGTCCCAAACTCATTCTATGAAGCCAATATCACCCGATACGTAAACCAGACAGAGAAACATCGAGGAAAGAAAATTTCAGACCAATATTCTTAATGAACATAGACACAAAAATTCTCAACAAAATTTTAGCAATTCACATACAAACATATATTAAAATGATAGTGCACCACGATCAAGTGGGTTTTATCCCAGGGATGCAAGGTTGGTTCAACATTCGGAAATCAATAAATGTCATTCACCATATCAACAGACTTAAAGTTAAGAATCACATGATTATTTTGATAGGTGCAGAAAAAGCATTTGATAAAATACAGCATCCCTTCATGCTCAAAACACTAGAAAAAATTGGGGTAGTGGGAACATTCCTTAATATTATAAAGGCCAACTACACTAAGCCCATGGCCAATATCATTCTAAATGGTGAAAAACTGAAAGCATTCCCCCTAAAAACTGGAACAAGGCAGGGATGCCCTCTTTCACCACTTCAACATCGTCCTTGAGATTCTAGCCAGGGTAAATAGACAAACCAAAGAAATTAAAGGGATACGAATTGGAAAAGAAGAACTCAAACTATCCCTGTTCGCTTATGACATGATTATATATTTAGAAAAACCTGGAAATTCCACCAGAAAACTTTTAGAACTCATAAGTGAATTCAGTAAAGTAACAGGTTACAAGATCAATGCTCATAAATCCAATGCATTTTCATACATAAGTGATGTATCTTCAGAAAGAGAAATTAGGAAAACTGCCCCATTCAAAATAGCATCAAAAAAAAATAAAATAAAATACTTGGGAACAAATCTCACAAAAGAGGTGAAAGACTGCTACAATGAGAACTACAGAACACTAAGGAAAGAAATTAAAGAAAACCTTAGAAGATGGAAAGATCTCCCATGTTCCTGGATAGGCAGAATTAATATTGTCAAAATGGCCATACTACCAAAAGTGCTATACAGATTCAATGCAATTCCAATTAAAATCCCAATGATGTACTTTACAGAAATAGAGCAAGCAATTATGAAATTCATCTGGAAGAATAAAAAACCCAGAATAGCTAAAGCAATCCTCAGTAGAAAGAGCGAAGCAAGAGGTATCGCAATACCAGATCTTCAACTCTATTAAAAAGCAATAGTAACAAAAATGGCATGGTATTGGTACCAAAATAGGTAGATCAATGTTACAGAATAGAGGACACGGACACAAACCCAAATAAATACTATTTTCTCATACTAGACAAAGGGTCCAAAATTATGCAATGGAGAAAAGATAGCCTCTTCAAAAAATGGTGCTGGGAAAACTGGAAAACCATATGCAACAGAATGAAATTAAACCCCTATCTCTCACCCTACACAAAACTCAACTCAGAATGGATCAAGGACCTCAGAATCAGACCAGAGACCCTGCATCTTGTAGAACAAAAAGTAGGTTCAAACCTTCAACTTGTTGTCTTAGGATCAGACTTCATTAAAAGGACTCCCATAGCACAAGAAATAAAAGCAAGAATTAATAACTGAGATAGATTCAAACTAAAAAGCTTTCTCTCAGCAAAGGAAACTATCAGCAATGTGAAGAGAGAGCCTACAGAGTGGGAGAATATCTTTGCCACTCATACTTCAGATAGAGCGCTAATTTCCAGAATCTATAAAGAACACAAAATAACTCTACACCAAGGATACAAATAATCCAATCAACAAATGGGCTAAGGAAATAAACAGACACTTCACAGAAGAAGATATACAAGCAATCAACAGATATATGAAAAAAATATTCAACATCTCTTGTAATAAGAGAAATGCAAATCAAAACTATCCTAAGATTTCATCTCATCCCAATTAGAATGGCAAAAATCAAGAACACAAGGAACAATAGGTGTTGGGGAGGATGTGATGAAAAAGGTACACTCATACATTGCTGGTGGGGTTGCAAATTAGTGCAGCCACTCTGGAAAGCAGTATGGAGATTCCTCTGAAAGCTTGCAATGGAACCACCATTTGATCCAGCTTTCCCACTCCTTGGCCTATACCGAAAGGACTTAAAATCAGCATACTACAGAGATACAGCGACATCAATGTTCATTGCTTCTCAATTCACCATAGCCAGATTGTGGAGCCAACCCAGATGTCCTTCAGTTGATGAATGGATAAAAAAACTGTGTTTTATATATATATATATATATATATATATATATATATATATATATATATATATATATATAATGGAATGTTACTCTGCCATGAAGAATGATAAAATTATGGCATTTGCAGGCATATGAATAAATTGGAGAATATCATGCTATTTGAGATAAACCAATCTCAAAAAACTGAAGGATGAATGATCTCACTGATAAGTGGTTGAGAACCTATAATGGGGAGTGGGAGGGGTTAGCATTAGGTTTTGAATTAGGTTTAGGCTTAAGGATAAGGAGGGTGGTAAGAGTGGCGGAAGGAAAGACTGTATAGAGGGAAAAGAGTGGTGGGAGTTGTGGGGGGAAGGTATAAAAAATAACAGTATGAATGAAACATTACCCTATGTAAATTTATGAAGAAAAAAAAAAAAAACCAAATGGAAAACAAGGAGTCTGTGAATCAGCCCCAGCTACTGGTAGTGGGCAAGCCTGAGTCCTGGCTGTTGGAGTCAGGAGCCGCAGGCCTGTTCCCAGGATACTTCGGGGATGGTGGTGGCCCCAGGAGACTTAGAGGATTTTGGTGGCCCAGAAAACTTAGGGGACAGTGGTAGCCCCACCATGGCGGTCTCTCCTCCACCCTAGAGGAGCCATCAGCAGGAACTGGCAGCAGTTATAACTCTGTGTTTATGATTGCAGAGGGAAGATCATCTGGGCATAGTGGTGCTGAGACAGAGGGTGATTTAGGGCCCCACAGGGGACCGGGGAGGAAGGACAAAAGTTTTTTTCCTCCCAGGTCTATGCTGGCTGCAAACAAGTTTTGTGGAGGATGCTGATAAAAAAGCAAATTTTTTATTCTGTGCACAATCAACTCCAACTCCAGACTGCATGTTCCGCCAAGAAATAAGGCAATAGCACTTTTCATGGGAAGTCAGCTCTTGAAGGAACTTTAATCCTTCCAAAGTCCCAGCAGATGCTGGTTTTAAACCATACACATCCAGCTGTGTGCCCCTTCATCCTTCCTAAAGAGCCACATGCTGTCTTGAGGGGGTCGGCCTGTGTGGCAAGTCCAGACCTCAGTCCCCAGCAGCACTCCTCCTAAGGGAGGCATTTCTTTCCCCAGATCCAGGTCTGTGCCACAGGCCCTGGGTCCTCCTGACAGTCCAGCTGACTGTTCAGTGTATGTTATTCCATCTCTGGTGACAGCAGACTGCCCCTCCTCCATGCTCCTTCCATGCTCAATCCATGTGCTTTAAAGGGGGTCCAGAGATGAACATGTGACCTAGGCTTGACCCTTCTGCTCTCACTGGTCAGGGTGTGGCCTCTGTTGTTCCAATCAGAGCCAATGGTTGCTGGTACACTGGGAGTGAGGCTTCCCTTGCTAGAAGAGTTGCTCTGAGGGCAGGTGGGAAATGAAGTTGCCAGAAATCCCAAGGTCATAAGACCTAAACTTTCATATCCTAAGAGAGTCTACACTTTAACTCCCATCTGTCAGATTGGGGTTTCTGACACTTGCAACCAGAGTCCTGAGAAACATCCCCCTTTAACATGGTCCCCTCTGAGTTATGATCAATCCCAGAGCTTTCTCTAAAGGTGACAGCACAGGGACAGTGTCCCTCTACTCAATCAGACACACCAGACTAGATTTCTCAGGGTACTCTCCTTCCTTCAAGCCCTGCTTCAAATGCACAGAGCTCAAGTCCTCCCTCATCATCCCTCCAGACCTTGCAACTGACCACCAAATTCCCATTAGGCAGAGCTAGCTTCACCTACCCAAAGAGATTCCAGAGCAACAATACTTTTGTCCCCCACCTGCCATAGTGTCCTTGCTACCCAAAAGGCCTTTAGAGTGTCTCCACTGGAAGTTTCAGACCAAAATCACTCTGGGGAAATAGTAAGACTTTAAGCCTTGGAACAAAGCATCTCAGATGAGAAGTTGAACCTCTGCTATCCACAAAATTGTTGATAAAGTAAAGTGTGTGACATGGTCCAGTCTGGGAGCAGGAAAATCTCTAGGGATATGACATCAGAGAGTCTGGCATCTGATCCTGTGAGTGCCTCTGTCCCAGTCAGGAGGCAGGGAACATTTCTATGCACCCTGGTTCTTGCTAAGTGCCATCTTGGGAGTTTGTGACTTCTGACAACCATCTTTCTGAGTTGGGGAGGTAGGTCAAAACAGGGAGCATGAGGACAAGTGGGACATTCTCCTTTGCTGCTCCATGGCAGATGTCACCAAATGATCTTGCCACTGCATCCTACTGAGAATTGGGATGGTTCCAAATCCAATCAAGTGGCTCTGGGCAGCCTGTTCCTGTCCTGATGGACTGGATTATATAGCGTGAAAACCAAATGAATTCTTTCCAGACTCAAAAGAACAAAGGTGTTCTCTTACCTTGGGCTGCAGACACCACAGGTGGGCTGCCACTCTGCCTTTGGTCACCTGCCCCACAGACCCCAGTCTCCCTCACAGGGCTCCCAAACCTCAGCTTGAGTCTCTGCACAGATGTTCTGAGCAGTGCAGGGTGTTTAGCAGCATCTCTGTCCCCCAACCTTCACACGATGAAGTCCCAATTCCTCTAAAGATGACTGTGTTTGAGAAGATGGTGGTCACTGATGGGATTTATTAAGATAAGGTCATATTGCAGTAAGTGGCACCTCATCCAAATGACTTATGGCCCTATACAAGGGGGACAATTGGACACAAATGAGAACCCAAGGAGAATGTCAGGCAGATGCCAGGTAAAGGAGCATCAGAGTCTGGTGGCCAGTCACCAGGGACAGAAAGGGGCACATCACAAATCTTCCTTGCAGTCCTAGGATGGATTAACCTTGACCCCAGACTCCCCACCTGCAGACTAGGAGATAACACCTGAATGTGGCTGAAGCCCCCCATCTGGGGTGCATTTTCAGTGCTAGCAAATCAGTTCAAGCCACTAGATGCAGTGGTACCCTCCCCCCAAGTCCTGGTAACCAAAGATGTCTCCAGACCTTGTCAAATGTCCCTGTGGGCAGAATCCTGCTGGGCTGACCAGGAGCAGCTCTGGGGACAAGTGCACTTAGTCCCACCTGAGCAAGGTCACTTCCCCTCCTTCACTCTGAGGTCAGTCAAAGGGAGTCACAAGCCACAGCTATTTCCACAGGGTGGGGGCTTATTACATTCCTCAGGGCTGGGCATTGCAGGGTGAGCAGTGGTCCACTTTCCCCAGAATAAGAGGTGGCAGGTGCAGCCAGCCCTCCCTCTGCACTCAGGTCTTTGCCCACTAGCACCTCACTGAGACCTCCCCAGGCCTCCCCACAGATCCAATTCCGTATGTTACATTCCCTGTACATTCTCCACCTTCTGGCACATGAACACTGCTGCCTCCCTACCCAATTTACTCTGTGTCATCTGCTTCTCTCCCCTCCCAGGTGTACCAGCCCCATGAGGTAAGGCCTTGGCATCATTCAACTCAATTCCTTGCAGACCCCTGGCCCAGCACAGATACCCCATGGATGCCTGTGGAGATGGAGTGAATCCATGAACAAGGAGCTCCTGTGGTACCTCAGTGTGCATGACCTCCCATGAGCAGAAGAAATCTCCCAGGGTTCTGGGGTAGGTGCTGACCCACACAAGGCTCCAGGTCCTGTGTCATGGATGTAGAACAGATGCCCTGACCAGAAAGTGGGAGGGAATAAATGTGCACCCATGGTCTCCATGGAAACCTGCCAGTACAGCAACCTCCCTGGGCGACTGGTTGGGAAGCTTTTGTCTTTGTCAAGTCTTCTGTTGAGTGTAAACCCTAAAAGCATAACTGCCAGGCATCCCGAGGGACAGGAGTTTCCCTCCTGGTCACATGGAGCTTGGCCAACCAGGACACCAACTTGGGTCCCTTGATGAACTCTCTGGGGCCTGTAGGCACAGATTATGGTTGACTGAGGCTCAGCTCCATGTGCTGTTTTCAAAATAGGCTGTCCTACTATGAGGACTCCACATCATCCTGAAGAAGAAAGACATCCCTGGGTGCTCAGATGATAAAAGCAAGAGCAGGTATGGTAGAAGGAGGCAGAAGATCAGGCTGTGGTGAGAGTGAAAACCAGATTCTTGCTAGGAGTCAGCAGGGCAGGGAACATTCCAGACACCACTTCTTGTCTCACAGAGCTGGCTGGGACCCCAATACATTGTCAAATGCATAGAATGCTTCCAGTCAGGTTGATAAACCTGCACTGTGAGCTGGAGAATGGTGCAGCAAGTGTCACAGGGGGCATGAAGAGACCAGTGACTTGTGGGTGGGGAGTTAGAAAAGGGGGGATGGAGTTGGAGCACAGGGAAGAGTGGTCCATGAGGAAACAGCCAGAGCAAAGGCTCAGAGTCCACCTTATGCCCAGTCTAAGGCCTTCAGGATTGTTCCTCACTTCTCGGGATGCTTCTTGGCTTCCAGACGGTGGGAAACAGCCTGCCATCGGAGGTGACCTTGCAAGATCCCTTCCTCTTTCAATAGCAGGACTGGTGAGGGGTACAGAGGACACCATGGGTTCCCTCTAGGTTAACTTGCCCATAGCCTGATTACCAGGCCCTTTGTGACTTAAAGCCACAGTGTGAAAGTCTCCTTCATGGTCACCTAGGCCAGTGTTTCACATACCTGGGCACCTACCTCCACCCACAGTGTGGTGCCTGGGAACAAACCCACATTCCCAGTCTCATACCTCCTCTCTAGTTAACCTGATCTGTGGGAATAATAATGATGACCTTATTGGTAGTTCTTTACTTGTTGAGAGTTACTAAAATAAATATTGTTGGGCCACCACCTGAAACCTGCCTGTTCTACTCAGTTTTTCATTGCTGTGGCCAAAAGATCTGACTAGAACAACTTTGAAGAGAAAAAGTTCATTTTGGCTCATGGTTTCAGAGGTTGAGTCCACAATCAGCTGACTCTGTGCATGTGCCTGTGTGTGTGAGTGTGTGTGTGCATGCATCTGAGCATGCACCTGTGTTTATGTCTGTGTGTGTGTCTGTGTGATGCATCTGTGTGTGCATCTGTGTGTGCGGAGAGGCATGTGTATGTGTTTGTGTGTATTAGACAGTGTACTTGTGGTTTTTTTTTTTTTTGCCATGTATGAATACGAGTGTGTGTGTGTAGGTGTGTGGTTGTGCTAGTGTGTTTGCAAGTGCACAGGTTCTGGGCTCCCTCTGCTCTGCACACCAACTGGGGCCCACACACCTGCAGGTCTCTTTGCCTCCTTGGTTCCACCTCCCTGGTGAGCATCATTCCTGCTCTTTCAGCACAAGAGTCCAATAGTGGCCTCCATGGGGACATCCCTAAGCCCATGGCACCACACCCACCTAGATTACCCCGTGAACCTCCATCTTCTGTTTCTGTTTAGCAATGCCGGCAGACATAACTCTCTGGTCACTCCACTGCCTCCAGCACTCCTCAAGCCTCCCTTGGCCCCTTACTCTGCTCCTTAATCAGAAGCCCAAGGGTTCTTTTAAAAACATAAGCCAGACCTTGTTGCCTCATATCACTCCATATAAAAACCAAAGCCAGATGGTGACCCAGGAGGACTAGCAATTGCCCCATCCCAGTCTGCTTGGTGGTACATGGGCCATGCTGGCCCCCTTGCTGTTTCTCCTGCTTCAGGCCCTTATGCCTGCGATCTCCTCTCCCTTGTGTCATTGGGATTCCATGAGGATGGGGATGATCCTCAGTTTCCCCAGAGCCTGGAACTGAGGCTGTCACACAGCTTTTCCCGGTGCCTTGGGTTCTCTACGTTGTGGCATGATTGACACACTGCTTGGACATGCATCTTTCCTTTATTTGACAGCCCTGAGGACTCCTCAGCAGGGGAAGAATGATGAGGGAAACTCCTGTCCCCACAGGGAACAAGCCATCCTGGGGGACTCCAGGTTTCCAATCACCTTTCCATCTGGCTTTAAGACTGCATGTTTGTAGCCACTTAGTGATTATGGACACAGGTAGGGGGTGACAGGAGTGGTTGGAACAGTGGCTTCTGTGGGTTACAGGAAGGGAGTAGGGATCCTGCAGGCAGATTCTTGAAGAAGGGCAGAAAGCATGGGTTCCAGGGACCTGAGGCCCACAGGGCAGTGCAGGTGGCTCTGCAGAGGAGTTTCTGCCCCCAGCACAGCACAAGGTCCTCCTTGACAGACCAGGGGAGAGGGCAGCAGCTCTGTCACCACCGCTACATCTGCTGTCACTGCTTCTGGGTCCTACAGGTTTTCCTGGCTCAGTTCTTGTCAAGTACAGTGCTTGATGCCTCCTGAGGGTGGAGAGGGTCACCATGACAGTCCTCGAGCTGAGCAGGTGTCAGTGTCTTAAGCCCCCTTGCTCTTCTTGACCAGCAACAAGGGAAGGGAGCACTCCCCAACAAGGCCAGACCGGGAAAGTTAGGGCCGACTGGCAGCCCGCACCCAGCCCTTCAGGCAGAGGACAATCAGATGCATCAGGTAGACCAGTAACAGCAGGAACTCCTTTATTGAGGAAGTCACACAGCTTTTATGTAGAGTGGAGGCTAGGCGGGAACCAATCAGCTTAAAGGTCAGCAAGGGGAGGGGTTCACGCAGGCGAGAGTCCCATAGGACTATATGGCAAGCATGAGCTGATCACCTTCGCAGAACTGTTGTTAACCAATTCCCGATGGTGGTCCAATTTATCATCATTAACTTTTGAAACTACCTTTGAGGCCTTGATCTTGCTCACTCACCAGGGATTAAAGAGTCAGCCTGAGTTAGTTAACATGTCATTAGTCCCAACAAGCAGGGACTTGTACAGAGGATGACACAGAACAGTGGTCTGGTGTTTTCTAGAGCTACACAGCTCCTATGAGACAGTGTTGTGGCTTAACCCAGTAGGCCTTCATCCAGACAGGCAGCCCAGCCACCCCTGCCTGAGGAAAAGGGGCCCTTTCCTTGAACTGGATCAGCCTGTCAAATCAATCCCACACTGAGAGTGGGCAGGAAAGTTTGAGTGATTGATTGACAGAGTCAACTCCTACCAGAGCACACAGCTAGAATTTGCTGAATGTGGAGGAACTAGTCCTGTCTTAGAGTTTCTGCCCCTCTAGTCCCACTTGTGTGAACATTGCAGCTGGACTTCTGCATGAGGACCAAACTGAACTCTCTTGCTGTGAAGCTCAAATCCTGGGTACCCTGGTGGTGAGGTCTTTCAGGAAGGGCTGGGTCTCCACTGGGACAGGTCCGAGATGAGAGCAATGTGCCCACCTAGGGAGGAACTCCTCCTCCTCCAGGTGCACCTTACAGAGCATCAAACCCCCTCTGGCATGCTGCTCTGGGATGGGAAGGTGCAGAAAAAAGCAGCAGTGAAGAGGAAGAATTAACAAAGTGTAAGGATGAGCTCCCAGCTCTGATAGGAAGTAGCTGTGTAGCTTCAGGGAAGTTGCTGAGACTCTCTGTGCCTCAGTAGCCTCTTGTATAAAATGGCCACAAAGGTAATGGCACCTACTGTGGAGGGAAGTGTGAAATCAGCAGGTCTGGGTGCTCAGTGATGCAGTGCTGTGCACGCAGTTTGCATGCTGTGAAGAGATGTATTGTTTTTCTGTTTGCCTCAGTCTTTAGTCATATCCCAACCAAAGCCCAGGAGAAGAATATAAAACCAAACCCAAAAGAATGTGGCCACTGGGGAGATCCAAGATGGCAAACTAGAGGGAGGTTGCATTCCTTGTTGCTCCATAACTACGGTTTCAAGCAGAGAATATCTGTTTCTTGGTGAGGCAGTTTTTGCTGCTTATCCATCCCCTGCTGTTACCCCAATTGTCTACTGTGACCACCTGCAGTCTTCCAACATATTGACCCCTTTCTGAGTGCTGATTGCTCACTGTCAGGCACCTATCATCTGCATTTGCCTGCCTCTTGCCTGTCAATCACCTGCCTTTCTCCTACCCATCACCCACCACCCAAGGTTCACCTCCTGATCATCCAGCAGCTGCCAGCAGACTGACTGACTGCAGACCACCAGTGGAGCAGCAGCTGCCTGTTGTTGCCTGGAAGTTCTCTGTCACAGTACCTGCAGGTTTGATTACACGTGGTTGCTACCATTTTGAGACAAGAGCCAGGACCCGTAGGACGCCTGACCGGACTGACTGAGCCCTGTCTCCAGGATCCCTCAGCCTGACTGATCACTCCCTGCCTCTGGGGAACTCACATTCACTGACTGCTCCCTGTTGCCATGACCCCCAGACCAATTGATTGTGTCATATCATGGGACCCCAGACCGACTGATTGCACCCCACCTCCATGATCCCACAACCACACCAAACACACCCAACCTCCAGGACCCCTGCATGACCAACCGCACCCCACCACAAGGGCCACCAGCTGACAACATCCACACCCCGAGCTGAAGCTCTCAACTTGTCAACACATTTGGAAGCCAGAGTGTCCATCTTTGATAATTCTGGAAGCCATAACTCCGATATTTAGGTGGGGCAAATCCCATCCTAAGACACCTGCTGGAGGCTTGAAGTTCATTGTCAGGTACCTCTCATACATCAGGCTACTGAAGACTGGGAGGTTTCAATACTATATGACTGCTATAGTGTATATTTCCTTTCTTCTTATTGAACAATTTTAAGTTTTTATTTATTTACTTTTTTTGACTCTCTATTCCTTTTGTTTATCTGTTCCTTCAGAATCTCTTTCTCCCTTTTTGCATGCTAACATCCAATTTCTTTTGATTATACTCTCACACTTTCTATTATATTGAACTTCTGTATATTCCTTTCTTATCCCATTAACAACTACACCCTACATCCCTCTGCATCCTCCTTGTCCTCCATTAGAAACTGCAGACCTTATTGCAAATCTGTTTGTTATACTGAAGATAATATTTGAACTCATTCTATTTATTATGACAATTTTGTTATTGTCCTCATAGGGGCTATTTGGTCTAGGATTACATAGTATCTGAATTGGGCACTGTTTATATTGATCTCCCCTTAAAGAAAAGGTTTTGAAAACTTATAGGGCCACTATAAGCCTATAGGGAGGAATCTGCAATACCCCAGATCTGCACTGTTAGAGGGGAAGTTGCATGAACAACATGAAAAAACAAGGAAATAAAAGAATTCAAACAAATCTAGATCTACATAAATAGAATCCAATAACAGGATGGTAGAAGAAATGTAGGAACCGGACTTCAGATTATACATGATTAAGATGATTCGTGAAGCCAAGGATGAAATAAGAGAACAAATGCAAGCAATGAATGAAAACACTAATAAGCAGTTGAAAGAGAAACTGCAGGAAGCAAAAGATCATTTCAACAAAGAGATACAGAGTCTCAAAAAAAAAAAAAGGAAATACTTGAAATGAATAAATCAAAAATCCAAATAAAAAACTCAATGGAAAGCATCACCAAAAGACTGGACAACTTGGAAGACAGAACCTCAGACAATGAAGACAAAATATATAGTCTTGAACATAAAGTTGCCCAAACAGAGAAGATGTTAAGAAATCATAAACTGAATCTCCAAGAACTATGGGACATCATGGAAAGACCAAATTTAAGAATTATTGGGATTGAGGAAGGCACAGAGATACAAACCAAAGGAATGAACAACCTATTCAATGAAATAATATCAGAAAATTTCCCAAACCTGAAGAACGAAATGGAAAATCAAATACAAGAGGCTTACAGAACACCAAATGCACAAAATTACAACAGATCCACACCAAGACACATTATATTGAAAATGCCAACAATCAAAATAAATATAGAATTTGAAGGCCGCAAGAGAAAAGCATCAGATTACATATATGGGTAAACCAATACGGATAGCAGCAGACTTCTCATCCCAGGTTCTAAAAGCTAAAAGGGCCTGGAAGAACATATTTCAAGCTCCAAAAGAACATGGTTGCCAATCAAGAATTCTATACCCAACAAAACTTACCTTCAGATTTGAAGATGAAATAAAACCCTTCCATGATAAATGAAAGGTAAAAGAATTTACAAATAGAAAGCCTGCCTAAAGAATGTTCTCAACAAAATATTCCATGAGGAGGAAATAAAAAAACAACAGTGTAGTTCAGCAAAGGGAGGAACTACCTTAGAGAAACAGCACTCAAAGGAGAATCTAAGCCAAGTTGAAACCAAAAATAAGGCCAAATGACTGGGAATACAAATCTTATCTCAATAATAACCCTGAACAGTAATCCTAAACTTATCAATCAAAAGACATAGACTGGTAGAATGGATTAAAAAGAAAGACCCAACAATATGCTGCCTGCAAGAGACTCATCTCACAGAAAAAGACTTCCACAGACTAAAGGTGAGTAGATGGGAAAAACCTACCACGCACATGGACTCAGTAAAAAAGAAGCGTTTCCATTTTATATCAGATAAAGTGAACTTCAAGCCAAAGTTAATCAGAAGAGATAAAGAAGGACATTTCATACTGCTTAAGGGAATCATAAATCAGGAAGAAATAAAGATAGTAAATATTTATGCCCGAATTTATGATGCATCCCTGTACATCAAACAATTTCTTGTCAAATTCAGGTATCAAATAGACCACAATGCAGTAATTCTGGGTGACTCTAACACACCACTGTCACCACTAGAAAGATCTTCCAAACATAAACCAACCAATGAAACCATAGAACTCGAAAGCACAATCAATAACCTATACTTAATAGACATATATACAATATTCCATTCATCAATGAGCAGATTCACTTTATTATCAGCAGTACATGGAACTTTTTTGAAAATAGATTATATATTATGCCACAAATCAGCCCTTAGGAAATGCAAACAAAATAGAGATACTGCCTTGTGTTCTATCAGATCATAATGGACTCAGAGTAGAAATCAATGACAAAATAAAAAACAGAAATTACTCCAATGCCTGGAGACTAAATAATATGTTATTGAAGAAAATATGGATAACAGAAACTCAGGGAAGAGATAAAAAAATTCTTAGAGGTCAATGAGAACAATAAAACATATAAAAACCTCTGGGACACTATGAAAGCGGTACTAAGAGGAAAATTCATGGCATGAAGTGCATTCCAGAAAAGAATGGAAACTCAACAACTAAATTACCTAACATTACATCTCAAAACCCTAAAAAAGAAGACCAGAATAACAGCAAAATTAGTAGAAGACAGGAAATAATTAAAATCAGAGCTGAAATCAATGAAATTGAAACAAAAGAAAAAATTCAAAAAATTAACAAAAAGATGGTTCTCTGAAAAAGTAAACAAAAGAGACAAACCTTTAGCCACACTAAGAGAAAGAGAGAGAAAACTCAAATTATTAAAATTCATGATGAAAAAGGAAATATCATGACAGACACCACTGAGTTACATAACATAATGAGAAGTTACTTCGAAAATTTGTATTCCAACAAAATAAAAACCACTAAAGACATTGACAAATGTCTAGAGACAAATGCTCCTCCCAAACTGAACCAGGAGAACAAACACAATTTAAACAGATCAATATCAAGCAATGAAATAGAAGAAGCCATTAAAAACCTATCATCCAATAAAAGCCCAGGACCAGACAGATTCTCAGTCGAGTTCTACACGACCTTCAAAGAAGAACTCATTCCAACACTTCTCAAAGAATTCAAGGAAATAGAAAAGGAGGGTACCCTACCAAAGTCATTCTATGAAGCTAATATCACCCTCATACCCAAACCAGGAAAAGACACACCAAGGAAAGAAAATTTTAGATCAATATCCTATATGAATATAGATGCAAATATCCTTAACAAAATATTGGCAACTCGTATCCAAAAACATATTAAGAAAATTGTACACCACGATCAAATGGGATTCATCCCTGGAATGCAAGGATGGTTTAACATCCAAAATCAATAAATGTAATACATCATGCAATAGACTAAAGAATAAGAATCATATGGTTATTTCAATTGATGCAGAAAAATTGTTCAACAAAATACAACATCCCTTCATGCTCAAAACACTAGAAAAAGTATGGATAGATAGTAGGAACATACCTGATCATTGTAAAGGCTATTTATGCTAAGCCCATGGCCAACATCATTCTTTTTTTTTATTTTTTTTTAATTTTTATTTTATTGTAAACAAATGGGATACATGTTGTTTCTCTGTTTGTACATGGCGTAAAAGCATGCCATTTGTGTAATCATAAATTAACATAGGGTAATGTTGTTTGATTCATTCTGTTATTTTTTCCCTTCCCCCCACCCCTCCCTCTTCTCTTTTCCCTCTATACAGTCCTTCCTTCCTCCATTCTTGGCCCCTCCCTAAACCTAACTCTAACCCTAACACTAACCCCACCCACCCCCCATTATGTGTCATTATCCACTTATTAGTGATATCATTCTTACTTTGGTTTTTTGAGATTGGCTTATCTCACTTAGCATGATATTCTCCAGTTTCATCCATTTGCCTGCAAATGCCATAATTTTATCATTCTTTATAGCTGAGTAATATTCCATTCCATATATATACCACATTTTCTTTATCCATTCATCAATTGAAGGACATCTAGGTTGGTTACACAATCTGGCTATTGTGAACTGAGCAGCTATGAACATTGATGTGGCTGTATGTCTGTAATATGCTGATTTTAAGTCCTTTGGGTATAGGCCAAGGAGTGGGATAGCTGGTTCAAATGGTGATTCCATTCCAAGTTTTCCAAGGAGTCTCCATACTGCTTTCCAGAGTGGCTGCACTAATTTGCAGTCCCACCAGCAATGTATGAGTGTACCTTTCTCCCCACATCCTCACCAACACCTGTTGTTGCTTGTATTCTTGATAATCGTCATTCTAACTGGGGTGAGATGGAATCTTAGGGTAGTTTTGATTTGCATTTCTCTTATTACTAGAGATGTTGAACATTTTTCCCTATATTTGTTGATTACGTGTAGATCTTCTTCTGTGAAGTATCTATTAATTTCCTTAGCCCATTTGTCGATTGGATTATTTGCATTCTTGGTGTAGAGTTTTTTGAGTTCTTTATAGATTCTGAAGATTAGTGCTCTATCTGAAGTATGATTGTCAAAGATTTTCTCCCACTCTGTAGGCTCTCTCTTCACATTGCTGATAGTTTCCTTTGCTGAGAGAAAGCTTTTTAGTTTGAATCTATCCCAGTTATTAATTCTTGCTTTTATTTCTTGTGCTATGGGAGTCCTGTTGAGGAAGTCTGGTCCTAAGTCAACATGTTGAAGCTCTGGACCTACTTTTTTTCCTATAAGATGCAATCTCTATGGTCTGATACCGAGGTCCTTAATCCATTTTGAGTTAATTTCGTGCAGGGTGAGAGATAGGGTTTTAGTTTCATTCTGTTGCATATGGTTTTCGAATTCTCCCAGCACCATTTGTTGAAGAGACTATCATTTCTCCATTGCATATTTTTGACCCCTTTGTCTAGTATGAGAAAATAGTATTTATTTGGGTTTGTGTCCATGTCCTCTATTCTGTACCATTGATCCACCTTTCTATTTTGGTCCCAATACCATGCCGTTTTTGTTACTATTGCTTTGTAGTAGAGTTGAAGATCTGGTATTGCGATACCCCCTGCTTCCCTCTTTCTGCCAAGGATTGCTTTAGCTATTCTGGGTTTTGTATTCTTCCAGATGAATTTCATAATTGCTTGCTGTCTTTCTGTAAGGTACATCATTGGGATTTTAATTGGAATTGCATTGAATCTGTATAGCACTTTTGGTAGTATGGCCATTTTGACAATATTAATTCTTCCTATCCAAGAACATGGGAGATCTTTCCATCTTCTAAGGTTTTCTTTAATTTCTTTCTTTAGTGTTCTGTAGTTCTCATTGTAGAGGTCTTTCACCTCTTTTGTGAAATTGATTCGCAAGTATTTTATTTTTTTCAATGCTATTGTGAATGGGGTAGTTTTCCTAATTTCTCTTTCTGAAGATTCATCACTTATGTATAGATGGCCTTAGATTTATGTGCATTGATCTTATATCCCGCTACTTTACTGAATTCACTTATGAGATCTAAAAGTTTTCTGGTGGAATTTCCTGGTTCCTCTAAGTATACAATCATATCATCAGCAAATAGGGATACTTTGAGTTCTTCTTTTCCTTTTCGTATCCCTTTAATTCTTTGGTCTGTCTAATTGCTCTGACTAGAGTCTCAAGGACGATATTGAATAGAAGAGGTGAAATAGGGCATTCCTGCCTTGTTCCAGGTTTTAGATGGAATGTTTTCAGTTTTTCACCATTTAGAATGATATTAGCCATGGGCTTAGCATAGATGGCCTTTACAATGTTAAGGAATGTTCCCACTATCCCTATTTTTTCTAGTGTTTTGAGCATGAAGGGGTGCTGTATTTTTCTGCATCTATTGAAATAGTCATGTGATTCTTGACTTTAAGTCTATTGATATGGTGAATGACATTTATTGATTTCCTAATGTTGAACCAACCTTGCATCCCTGGGAGGAAACCCACTTGATCATGGTGCACTAACTTTTCGATATGTTTTTTGATGCGATTTGCTAAAATTTTGTTGAGAATTTTTGCATCGATGTTCATTAAGGATATTGGTCTGAAATTTTCTTTCTTCAATGTGTCTCTGGTTTAAGTATCAGGGTAATATTGGCTTCATAGAATGAGTTTGGGAGGGTTCCCTCCTCTTCTATTTTATGGAATACTTTGAGAAGTATTGGAATGAGCTCTTCTTTAAAGGTTTTGTAGAACTCGGCTGAGAACCCATCTGGTTCTGGACTTTTCTTTGTTGGTAGGCTTTTGATGACTTCTTCTATTTCATTACTTGAAATTGGTCTATTTAAATTGTGTATGTCCTCCTCGTTCAGTTTAGGCAATTCATATATCTCTAGAAACCTGTTGATGTCTTCGAAATTTTCTATTTTTTTGGAGTATAGATTTTCAAAATAGCTCCTAATTAAGTTTTGTATTTCAGTCGTGTCTGTTGTGATATTTCCTTGTTCATTCCGAATTTTAGTGATTTGGGTTTTCTCTCATCTTCTCTTTGTTAGTGAGGCTAAAGGTTTATCAATTTTGTTTATTTTTTTGAAGAACCAACTATTTAGTTTGTCAATTTTTTGTATTGTTTCTTTTGTTACAATTTCATTGATTTCAGCTCTGAGTTTAACTATTTCCTGTTTTCTACTACTTTTTGTGTTGGTCTATTCTTCTTTTTCTAGGGCTTTGAGCTGTAGTGTTAGGTCGTTTATTTTCTGAGTTTTACTTCTTTTATTAAATGCGCTCCATGAAATAAAACTTCCTCTAAGTACTGCTTTCATAGTGTTCCAGATATTTTGATATGATGTTTCGTTGTTCTCATTTACCTCTAAGAATTTTTTAATTTCCTTCCTAATATCTTCTGTTATCCATTCATCATATAATAGTATATTGTTTAATCTCCAGGTGTTGGAGTAGTTTCTGTTTTTACTCTTTCATTTATTTCTAACTTCAATCCATTATGATCTGATAGAATACAAGGTAGTGTCTCTATCTTCTTGTATTTGCTGACAATAGCTTTGTGGCATACTATATTGTCTATTTTAGGGAAGGATCCATGTGCTGCTGAGAAGAAAGTGTATTCACTCTTGGTTGGATGGTATATTCTATAAATGTCTGTTAAGTCTAAATTATTGATTGTGTTACTGAGATCTGTGGTTTCTTTGTTCAATTTTTGTTTGGAAGATCTGTCCAGTGGTGAGAGAGGCATGTTAAAATCACCTAGTATTATTGTGTTATGGTCTATTTGTTTTCTAAAATTGAGAAGGATTTGTTTAACATACATGGATGAGCCACTGTTTGGGGCATAAATGTTTATGATTCTTATATCTTGCTGATTTATGTTTCCTTAAGCAGTATGAAATGTCCTTCTTTATCCCTTCTGACTAACATTGGCTTGAAGTCCACATTATCTGAAATGAGGATGGATACTCCAGCTTTTTTGCTGAGACCATGTGCATGGTATGTTTTTCCCCATCTTTTCACCTTTAGTCTATGGGTATCTCTTTCTATGAGGTGAGTCTCTTGCAGGCAACATATTGTTGGATGTTTCTTTTTAATCCAATCTGCCAGTCTATGTCTTTTGATTGATGAGTTCAGGCCATTAACATTCAGGGTTATTATTGAGATATGATTTGTATTCCCAGTCATTTGGTTCATTTTTAAAATTTTATTAATCTATTTTTTTGACACACTTTGGTTCCTCCTTTATTTGACAGTTCCTTTAGGATAATTCCTCCACTTGCTGAATTGCTTCTTTATTTTTTATCTATTCCTCATGGAATATTTTGCTGAGAATCTTCTGTAATGCTGGCTTTCTTTTTGTAAATTCTTTTAGCTTTTGTTTATCATGGAATGATTTTTTTTCATCGTTAAATTTGAAGGTAAGTTTTGCTGGGTATAAGATTCTTGGTTGGCATCCATTTTCTGTCAGAGCTTGAAAAATGTTGTTCCAGGCCCTTCTACCTTTTAGGATCTGGATTGAAAAATCTGCTGATATCGGTATTGGTTTCCCCCTGAATGTAATTTGGTTCTTTTCTCTCACAGCCTTTAAAATTCTGTCTTTATTTTGTATGTTAGGTATTTTCATTATAATGTGTCCTTTGTGTAGGTCTGTTGTAATTTTGTGTATTTGGAGTCCTATAAGCCTCTTGAACTTGATTTTCCATTTCATTCTTCAGATTTGGGAAATTTTCTGATATTATTTCATTGAATAGATTATTCATTCTTTTGGTTTGTTTCTCTAAGCCTTCCTCAATCCCAATAATTCTCACATTTGGCTTTTTCATGATATCCCATAGTTCTTGCAGATTCTGTTCATGATTTCTTACCATCTTCTCTGTTTGGTCAACTTTGTTTTCGAGGCTAAATATTTTGTCTTCAATATCTGAGGTTCTGTCTTCCAGGTGTTCTATCCTATTGGTTGTGCTTTTTATGGAGTTGTTAATTTGGTTTATTGTTTCCTTCATTTCAAGTATTCCTGTTTGGTTTTTTCTCAATATCTCTAACTCTTTATTGAAATAATCTTTTGCTTCCTGTATTCACTCTGTTAAATGTCGATTGGTGCGATCATTCAATGCCTGCATTTGCTCTTTCATCTCATCCTTTGCTTCCCTGATCATTTTAATTATGTACACTCTGAACTCCCTTTCTGTCCTTTTTTCTGCCATGCTGTCATTGGATTTTATTGATGTAACTTCTAGATTTGTTTTGGGCATTTTCTTCCCTTGTTTTCTCATATTGTTCAGGAATCAGTGGTTCAATAAGATATTGCAGATTTCCTCTATCAACTTATAATGTCCCTGAAGATTGCTAGTATATCACCTCTTATCCTTCAGTAGCCTGAAGTCTTGGAGGAAGTTGATAATGCAGAGCTCCATGAAGAAGCTCCCTCTCTAGGGGTGGTGAGTGACCCTCAGGTGGCATATATTCCCTGCTAGTGGGCAGAGGTGCCTCCCCTTGTTGACCAATGGTCATCCAAAGGGGAACTAGGCTGCAGGCTGAGGCAAGGCCTGTTTGTGCCTGTGTCTCTGGTTTTACCATCCCTGTGGGAAAACCTCACCTGGCAGGGAAGACTCACTTGGTGGGGACGTCTCGCTGGTCAGTTCCCCTCCTAGAGGTTCCCCTCAATCTACAACTACCACCTGGGCTTGGCTGTCTTCCTTTGCAACGTTCCCAGGGGCCCAGACCTACCTCCTGGGTCTTGGAGCCTCACCCTTCCCATGCGAGTCTCCTTAGGCTGCCTCTCCCAGAGAATCTGCCTGCAGTACTGGAAACTTCGCTCCACCCCTAGGCGTGTCTCTGTGCGGCTCTTCCAGCAAGAAGCCTCCTAGCTCCTGGGACCCTGCTCTGCACCTAATCGCCTGGGTATGTGCCCCCCCTCTGTGCCGCCACCTGGAGCCCTGTACAATAGCTCCAATACCCAGAGACCCGCCACACACCTCCTCCTCCAGACAGCCACCCTGTTTCTGATGCAGTCACTAGGAGTCCAAGCAACTCACTTCGAGTCTCCTCCTCCCGCCAACCACCCATAGCCCTAGGCAGTCACTCCAAGTCCAAGTGACCCGCCCTGTTCCTCCTCCTCCTCAGGGTAGCCCACCGGGTGTTCAGGAGTGGTCAATTTTAGTCCAATCAACTCACCACTCGCCTCCTCTTCTGGCAACCACCTGTGGCTCTTAGGTAGTCACTCCCAGACCAACTGACCCGCCACACTTCTCCTCCTCCTTCAGGTATCCCCCCGGTGTTCAGAAGCGGTCGTTCTGAGTCCAAACATCTCGCCACGCAGCTCCTCCTCTGGCAACTGCCCGTAGTTCTGATGCAGTCACTCCTAGACCAAGCAACCCACCACACTTCTCCTCTTCCTCCGGGCAATCCCCAGTGTTCAGAAGTGGTCATTCTGAGTCCAAACAGCTCACCACGCAGCTCCTCCTCAGGCAGCCACCCAGAGCCTCAATGGTTGCTCCAAGTCCAAGCCCTGTGCTGAGTCGCCTCCTCTACAATGATCCCAGTTGTCCATGTTTACTGCTCCAGTGGGGGGAGGAGCGTCTCACCGGGCAACTCTACTTCCCAAAGTTCCCTGCCTTCTGGGGCTACCGCCCCATCTGGGACACCTCCCCAAGGGGAGAGACTCACCTGGTGGCTTTGAGTTGGTCCCAAGTCTCTCACTATCTCCTCTTTTGAATCTTGCATCCTGGAGCAACGTGAAATGCAGCTGCTCTCTAGTCCGCCATCTTGGATTTCCCAACATCATTCTTAATGGAGAAAAATTGAAAGCATTCCCTTTAAAAATGCAGAAAACACAGGAATGTCCTCTTTCACCACTTCTTTTCAATATTGCCCTCGAAAATCTAGCCAGAACAATTAGGCAGACCAAACAAATTAAAGGGATATGAATAGGAAAAGAGGAACTTAAACCATCAGTATATGCTGATGACATGAGTCTACAATTAGAGGATCCAAGAAACTCCTCCAGAAAACTTCTAGAACCCATCAATGAATTCAGCATAATACAAGGCTATAAAATCAACACACATAAATTTAAAGCATTTTTATATGCAAGCAATGAATCATCTGAAAGGGAAATGAGGAAAACAACTCCACTTGCAATAGCCTCAAAAAATATAAAACACTTGGGAATCAATCTAACAAAAGAAGTAAAAGATCTCTACAATGAAAACTAGAAAATATTGAAGAAAGAAATTGAGGAACACCTTAGAAGATGGAAAGATCTCCCATGTTCTTGGATAGGCAGAATTAAGATTGTCAAAAGGAAATACTACCAAAAGTGCTATACAGATTCAATGCAATTCTAATTAAAATTCCAAAAATGGACTATACAGAAATAGAGCAAGCAATTATGAAATTCATCTGGAAGAATAAAAAACCCAGAATAGCAAAAGCATCCTTAGCAGGAAGAATGAAACAGCAGGTATCGCAATACCAGATCTTCAACCATACTACAAAGCAATAGTAACAAAAACAGCATGGCACTGGTACCAAAATAGACAGGTAGATCAATGGTACAGAATAGAGGACACGGACACAAACCCGAATAAATACAATTTTGTCATACTAGACAAAGGCGCCAAAAATATGCAATGGAGAAAATAAAGCCTCTTCAACAAATGGTGCTGAGAAAACTGAAAATCCATGCGCAGCAGAATGAAACTAAACCCCTATCTCTCACCCTGCACAAAACTCAACTCAAAATGGACCATGGACCTCAGAATCAGACCAGAGACCCTGCATCTTATAGAAGAAAAATTAGGTCCAACTCTTCAACATGTTGGCTTAGGATCAGACTTCCTTAATACGACTCACAGAGCACAAGAAATAAAAGCCAGAATCAATAAATGGGATAGATTCAAACTAAAAATCTTTCTCTCAGCAAAGGAAACTATCAGCAATGTGAAGAGAGAACCTACAAGTGGGAGAATATCTTTGCCAACCATACTTCAGATAAAGCACTAATTTCCAAAATATATAAAACCTCAGAAAATTTTACATCAAGAATACAAATAACCCAATCAATAAATGGACTTAAGAAATGAACAGACACATCACAAAAGATCTACAAGAAATCAACAGATATATGAAAGAATGTTCAACATCTCTAGTAATAAGAGAAATGCAAATCAAAACAACCCTAAGATTTCATCTCACCCCAATTAGAATGGCAATTATCAAGAATACAAGCAGCAATAGATGTTGGAGAGGATGTGGCAAAAAGGTACACTCATACATTGCTGGTGGGGTTGCAAATTAGTGCAGCCACTCTGGAAAGCAGTGTGGAGATTCCTCAGAAAGCTTGGAATGGAACCACCATTTGACCCAGCTGTCCCACTCCTTGGCCTATACCCAAAGGACTTAAAATCAGCATACCTTAGAGATACAGCCGCATCAATGTTCATAGCTGTTCAATTCACAATAGCCAGATTTTGGAACCAACCTAGATGTCCTTCAATTGATTAATGGATAAAGAATCTGTGATATATATATATATATATATATATATATATATATATATATATAATGCAATATTACTCAGCTATAAAGAATAATAAAATTATTGCATTTGTAGGCAAATGGATGAAATTGGAGAATATCATGCTAAGTCAGATAAGCCAATCTCAAAAATGGACAAATGATCTCGCCTATAAGCAGATGATAACACATAATGGAGGGTGGTAGGGGGACAAGAATGGAGGAAGAAGGAACTGTATAGAAGGATAGGAGGGTTGAGAGGGGTGGGGGGAAGGAAAAAAATTACAGAATGAATCAAACACAATTACCGTATGTAGATGTATGATTACACAAATGGTGTGCCTTTACTTCATATACAAACAGAAATAATATGTATCCCATTTGTTTACAATAAAAATAAATTGATAAAAAAAAGAATATGGCCACTATATTCCCCCAAAGTTCCTGAAAGCAGCACTGGCCACTTGTGGTTCTTTCTGCAGATTCAGGCACAGAATTCTTGTCCAACATGACAACCACCCATCACCCCAGTCACACACATGCCAGGAGGACCAAAAGTGGCCCCAATCTCAGAACAGAAAGAAGAGCAAATAGCTAAGCATTGGGAAGTGAGCCCCAAGTGCAGAAGATGTACAGGTATGAATTTCTTCTCCATAGTCACTAGGAAGAAAATGGCCTCATCCTCAGTGAAGGTGGAGATAGACTGGGAATCCAAGGGGCATCCTAAGTAGAAGGTTTCTCTGGGCAACTGCAGTAACGCAGTCATCCCTGGGAGGCACAGTGTTTTCATTTTCCTCAACATGTCCTCTCTTCACAGAGGAGTAAATGAGACTTTTTCTGGAGCTGAGGTTGGAGAGTTGACTCATGGGATGGCCATACCGGCAAGAAAGGGCCACATGCTCCTGTACGCCCTGACCCCAGGTGCAGGCCAAAGTGTCTTTCTGTGGAAGCTACACCCTGCTTTTGATGAGTAGAGTGGAAGCAAACTTGCAGTTGTGGACAAAGTGGCCTAGAGTCACTTGGACACAGAGGGGGTGTCATTGATAGCTGGTGAAAAATTAAGGATCCACCAGGTGGGTTAGGAGACCACTGCCTGTGTTTGTAGAACCATCATTTATTGTATTTTATTTAATTTGTTCCATAGATAACATATCAAGGAAGAGCATGATATGCCTTTGTGATCATTAACAGGCAAGTGAAGTGAACACTCATGTACCACTACAGGATGCAGGTGTTCCAAGAAACCTTCTGTCTCCTTGCACAACCACAGCCTCCAAGGTCATCACTCCTGACTCAGGCAGAGACTTCCTGTGATTCTCTGTTTCCTTGCCACCCAATCCCACTTGCTGACTGCAGGTCTGAGTTTTACCTGATTCAGACTTCACATACTTTCTTTTTTGTCTGATTTTGCTGGATATGGCTTCATCCTGATAGTCACGATAGTCACAGTGGACTGAAGGCATACCCTGGTACTTATCTGTCTCCTGTAAGAGGCTTCTTGGATTATCTCCAGGTCTTCCCTCTGCCGCAGTTCTGTGGTGGGCTTCCTTGGACATCTGTCCTGTGGCATTCCTGCTGAGGATACACCAAAGGTGTGTTTCTGGTCCCTGGAGTCTCCACAGCTTCAATTCCATTAGATGAACTGCCCTCCTTGGGGCTGGTCAGCACCCACGCCCTCCACAGACATGGAGGGTTCCAGTCCCTCCACATTTTTCCCAGAACTTTTCAGGAGCATCTATGCTTACTCAGGTCCATGCACTTGGCCACAGGTTAACCTGTATCCATTGAGGTCAAGACATAGAATGAGCCTCCCCAGGTAGCAGTGGTGATAGTGTGTCTAGTCTACTCAGCAGACCAGTTCTCAGAATGTCTTAGGAAAGCAAACCTAGAACTCCCATCCTGGCTGCCCCTCTTGCCAACTGTGTCATCATGGGTGATTTAAGTAACTTCCCTTCACCTCCAAGTCCTTAGGTATGGAGTAGGGGTGAGAATGTGTGCATCCCTGGGCCATCATGACCATTAATGAGTGAAGGCTGCAAAGCATTGGAATGAGGCAGGTGTGCTGTGAGGGTCTGTGAGGCAGAACTGGAACCATCCCATGGATAGCAAGGACTGTGATTCACAGGGGGCTTAAGAGACAGAAACAGGGCTGGGTCCACATTGTTGGTGAAGCTCTGTGTGTCTGTTTGTCCCTCTCAGGGAGGGACAGGCATCAGTCTTTCCTAGTTGAGTCCAAATGAATGAGTTGGCTGTCTGCAGGGTCTTGTGCTCATCTGCTATTCATCACTGTGACACATAAACCTGACAATTACAATTTACAGGAGGAAAAATTTATTTGGGCTCCTGGGTTCACAGGTCTTAGTGCATGATTGGCCTTACTCCACTGCTCTGGGCCTGAGGTGAGGCAGATCAGCACGGCAGCAGGGTGTGACAGAGGAGTGCTGCTCAGTTCAGGCAACTGGGAAGCAGAGAGAAAGGGAGGAGCTTTCAGGACAAAATACAATCCCCAAGGGCAAGCCCCAGAAACCCACCTTCTCGGCTATATCCCACCTGCCAACAGTTAGCACCCAGTAAAGTAGATTTAAAGTCCATCAAATGAATTAACCCACTAATCAGGTTTTAGTTCTTGTGATCTAATCATTTCACCTCTGAACATTGCTACATTGTCTAACATGAGCATTTGGGGGTCACCTCACATCCAAACATAACAGGTCAGTCATGCTGAAAATTAGTTTATCTTTGAAGAGCAAGAGTGCTTCCTCTCTGCCAGATGTTGAAGGCACCCAGCCCAGTGGGCATCCACAGAGTGAGGAGGGAGCTCATGGGCTTCTGGTCCACACTCATCTGGTCTGGTGACTGGCGGGTGGCCAAGGTGGCCAGTGCTGGTCCTTCCCTTTGGCAGAACACACAGATATATTGGCCTCAGGTGATGGGCAGAGGAAGATATGATGATACCCAAGATGAGTGGAGGGGTTGGAGATGCCGAACTGGGGAGGACAAAGCCCCTCCAGCCTGGTTCTTGACAAATACATTTCTATCCTTGTGATCACATCAGGAGGAAGTTCCAGGGTGGTCCTGGGAGTTCATAGCCAGTAACATTTGTGAATGTTCCTTTAGAAAAATGAGAAAGTCAGCCCTGCCCAGAGTCACAAGGGCCCATGTCTGCACAGAGTGTCCCATTAGGGATAGTCTTCCCAGGTTAGAAGTCTCTTCATCCTGGCAAGCATCTGAGGTCTGAGGAGACTCTACAACTACTCTAAGGTGAAATCCAATAGAGTCACATCTACCCTGAAAACCTGTAACCAGTCTGGCGAGCTAAGATCTGCTTACCTAACCCTGTGTGGCATCATTGTGCCCCTGCACCAGACACAGTGATGCTCAGCATGTGACAAACTCCAGTGATGGTGCATTTTCAGAGACATGCTTTATTGCAGTTTAACTCCCACACCATTAAATACACCGGTTCAAAACAATCTTCTCTCCCACTCAGGACACACATCCTGTGCATGAGTTCAGAGGTCTTGGGAAAGCACAAAGTTGTGCATCCATGACCACCATCTAGTTTCAGAGCATCTCCATCCATAGAGTGTGCCCCACACCTGCTAGACTCTCTCTTGAGTCCTCTATTCTCCAGCCCCAGGCAACACCAAGCTGCGCTGCTTTCATGAATGTGTTTAAGCTAGACACTTCATCCAGTTGGGGCCAGACTACACTGTCTGTGTGTATATCTTTAATTTCTTAGTGTATTTCTAAGGTTTATCCATGGAGCATGGATGGCTTCATTCCTTTTTTGTGATTAATATGCACTGGACAACAGAGAGTCCATCTTGTTTATCCATTCAGACATGTTGGTGTGTTTGAAGGAAACAGGCAAAAAGAAACAGAGACTGAGACAGTCCTATTCTCTACACTCTGCCTCTCTGGACTCCTCCCCTCTCCTTTGAACCTCCCTCTGTTTCCCACTTTCCCAAAAATTCTCACCTATCCAAGTCATGAGACACAATGGAGCCCATGTCTGGGTCTTTGGAGGGGATCACCCACAGGTTGGCTGCCAATCCCACTGGCATTTTGGCTGGGATGGGAGGGGCACTGACAATCCAGAAACAGCAGGGAGGGGCAGAGACATACATGGGAGAGGAGTCATATCCATCACCCATTTTGCTCTCACCTCTTAGACCATATGCCACTGAAACAAGACTCATAAATATTTGTATCAGAAACCATCTGCAGAATTTAATAGCAAGGAGCTTGGTACAATTTGTGAAATAAGTTGTTTACTGAATATGTGTTAATTATGATTGTATCAAAACAAATTCTGCTCTTCAATACAGGAGTAGGAGGCAGGGGTGGGGATACAATTGATCTCACCCTTCTCTACACTTTCCATGGTTTCACTTATGCAAAACTGTCAGAAAAAATGAAATGAAAAATTTCAGAAACAATTAATCATTTTAAATTGCATGCAGTTCTGTGCAGTGTGATGTGATGTCCTTCAGTTTTACCCCATCCTGCCTTGGGTGTGACTCACCCCTTGTCTGGTTTATCCATGCAGTATGGACTACCTGCCTGTTAGTTGCTTAGTAGACATGTCAGTTATCTGATTGAATGTCTCAGTCTTGTAGTGCTTGTGTTTAAATAGCCCTTATTTTTCTTAATAATGTCACCAAAGATGCAAGAGCAGTGATGCTGATAATTTTATTACTCTCTGCTGCTATAATTGTTCTATTTTATTGTTTGTTGTTGTTAATCTCTTATTGTGCCCAATGTATACATCAAATTTTATCCTAGGTATGTATATGTAAAAAAATCACAGTATACCTAGGGTTTGGTGCTCTCTGTGGCAGAATCTGCCAGACAATGGTGCCAGACACCAGGGACCAGTTTGAGAGTCTGTTTTGCAGCTGGGGGCTTCTGTGGGTCATAGACCAATGAGAAGATGTGGTGGGAGAAAACACCAGCATCTTAAAGGCCTGGCCCAGAGACACCTCCAAGGCAACACCCTCTCTGTGTCTCCTCTTCCCTCTCCCAGTCAAAATCATAGAATCTGGAGGATTCTACATGGAAGGTGGCACCTGATAGTGGTGGGTGCTAGATATAGACCCTGAACCCTGCCTATGAACCCTCCTGGGGCTCCTTGAAGCCTCTGTCCCTGTGAGATCAGCCAGCTCTATCTTAAGCCAGTTTTCCCAACTGGATGGAGCTCCTTGATGTTTGCACCTTTGTATCCTGGGAATCCAGCAGTACCCTAGTCTAGTGTAGGTACTTTAGAAATGTTTATTGTGAGAACCAAATATTTATTCAGAGCCAAAGAAATGAGCAGAAGAGGGACATACAAGCTGGAAAAGCAGAAGAGCTTGCAGAGAAGCTGAGAAAGACATGACATGAAAATATGGTCTTCATTGCTGGGTGCCATTTCTCAATAACTTACAAGAGATGGCATCCAGAGGGTGCCTTGGAGGCTGAGACAGGCACTCCAGCTGCCTGGGCACAGGACACCAGTCTTGGAAGTTCTCTGTGCTGCAGGCTTCAGTGGTCGGCCTCCTCTGAGGAGAGACTTGCTGCTTCCAGTCCCTGATTGGAGGGTGGTAAGAGGTGTCCCAGGTGGGAACCAGAGAGCCCAGGGTTCTGATGTGGGTTTTTCAGGAGGACCAGGTTGCTGGGGTCCCTTATTTCCTGTGGGAAAGAACTTCCCAGGGACAGGAGAGAAGGTCTGAGCTGATTGGGCACAGCAGGAGGAAGGACTTTCTCTATCATCAGCTGCACGGGCTCCTTTCAATTCTGAAGATTTGGTGGACTATGGAAGGATACTCCATATGAGATGGATATGGCCCACAAGTTTCTTTCATTCCAGGTGATCACAGGGTGATCCAATGTGTGTGAATCCCAGGCTTTTTGTAGAGATTTATGATGGAGGTGCTTGCCATGTGGCAGCATTTAACTAAGAGGTGTTGGGTTCCTTTGTCACTACAAGGATAGAACCTGCCAGACAATGAAGTCAAGATAGAGGGAAGTCAAGAATAGGAGGGTTTTCTTGTCAGGGGTGGGCTCTGAGGGCCCCAGAGCCACACCCTGGCCTGATCTCTAAGATGGCGCCTGGCAGCTTGCCAGAATAAGCCGTACTCATAAACAAGTTTCAGGAAGTAACTCTGATTGGCTGCTGTATATGAGGTGATTCTTGTAACTGCCTAGAGACTGATCCTTGATAGGCTAATATCTCAGACTAACTCTGATTGGCTGCTGTATATGAGGTGATTCTTGTAACTGCCTAGAGACTGATCCTTGATAGGCTAATATCTCAGACTAACTCTGATTGACTGCTGTATATGAGGTGATTCTTGTAACTGCCTAGAGACTGATCCTTGATAGGCTAATATCTCAGACTAACTCTGATTGGCTGCTGTATATGAGGTGATTCTTGTAACTGCCCAGAGACTGATCCTTGATAGGCTAATATCTCAGACTGACTCTGATTGGCTTATGCTTGCTATATAACCCAGACACTTTCTTGAATAAGGTTCATTGTTCGTTGTTCATTGGTCTTTGTCTTTGGTCTTTTTGTTCCTGTGAAAAAGAAGCATACACATTATCATTGCCTTCGCGGGCGGTGGGCGATGATATTTTCTGAACACACCATTTAATCTCCTGGATCTAGCTGTGACTGGAGCTGTTCCCTTTGTTGTCACTTGAACCAGTAAATCCCCAATCAAAACTTAAGTCCATTTGAAAAGGAATTCTGTCACTTCCTTCTTAACAAAACTCTCCTTTTTTTTTTCTCTATGTTTATCATCATTCTGAGGTCAGCCTAACTGGAAAAGATAGCTAAAGAGGGATATTGAGGAATTCCAGGGATAATTATATCCCATTAATAGGATTCAGAAATCCACATCAAGAGCCCTCCTGTCAAGATCCCACTTCTAAAATGTATCATAATTTAAATTGCCTGATGCTCCCTCATTGCTGGACATGGGTACTGGGCGTGTGTCCTCAGGTCCCCGTATTCTCTTATGCTCTTCTGTGTGTCACAGGGGGTGAAACTCGTTCAGTGAACAGTCCTCAAGGAGGTTGCAGGACCAGATTCTTTATCCTGCTCAGATATGGGTCTCAGGATTGGGTTGAAAGTCATGGTGATTAGTCAGAAAAAGGAGGGGCCTTCCAGGCAATGCTGACCCGTGGTGTCAGTTTCCTTCAAAGATATTGAAAGAGACAAAATCTGGGGTCTAGAAGGAACTCCTTGTTGCCCAGTGCATATCTGGTCTCCTCTTCTTCCTTGGAAAGAGAACCCCCAGGTTAGATAGACACTTGGCTTCCTAAGAGGAAGATGAATTTGTCACTCTCCTTGGTACTAGGTCAAGGTTATATGATGAAGTGAAGGCCATCATATCAGAATACTTCTGTGTAAGATTTGAAGGTAGAGAGCAGATACATGGGAAGTTATGCTTTTGTGCTCTGATTGTATCCCTCTTCTGACTTCCTGGAATGTAGACACTTTGACTGGTGCTCAGTAGCCATTTTGGAGAATGAAGTGGTCATGGGGTAGAAGTCATCCATAGTGTAGCAGAAGTAGGGAAAATCTGTGGTCCCTCATGATTTCATGGAGTTTCATTATTGGCCATGGACACTTTGTTCTCAAAACAGAATATAAATATGTACTTGGGTTGAAGTTACTATTACATGGTTTTTCTAAGACCTACCCTTTTTGAGATAGGAGTCAAAGGATTGATGAGGTGATTCAGGGTGGGGAGAAGATTTGAGGGTCAGAGTACTACTTGAAAGCTTTCACTTTAGGTCTTTCATGATCAGAACCAACTCCCCTCCCCCACACACCACCACATGGCCACCTGTCCCAGTACCACCAGTACCTACCTGCAGTTTCAGGCTTTTCAGCACTTCCTCTGCTGCCACAGTCCCTGCCACATCATTTCCTTTGTCCTTGTAATTAGCCCTACTGGATTAACTTTCCTACCTCCTGGTCACAAATCTCCCCTAACTTTACAATCTGATCTTTTACTTTTAGCTCCACAATATTTCCAGAATATTCTGGAGATGTCTTGCAGAATCATCTTACTAGCACTGAGTCCTGTTAATTGATCTACACAAGCAAGGGCTCCCCATCCCAGGCCAGTGATAGCCCTTGGAGAAGATATGGCCCTCTCTCCCCTTTGCTTCCCTCAGATAGCACAGGCCTTTGTAGGGGGGCTTCTGTGAGTGCAGGTCTGACTTCCTAGAGGTTTCTGACCAAAGTGACCCTGACTGGGTCCCCAACAGATGATGAGCCAAGGAAATACCCTGCCCAGACAAGTGCAGGATAGAACTCAAGTTCAACTTGATGAATGCAAACCCCAGAATGGTTTGATGTGACACAGAACGTGCATTGTGCACACTCTGTGTGCATGATTGTCCAGCTCCCAGCCAGACCTGGATCCTCATCATGGTCTGCAGAGTGGTCAGCCCTGGTGGCCTCTCCTCTTACTGTGCCTGTCTGGGGCTTGTTCCACCTCTGCCAAATTGGTCTCCTGCTGCTTCTGGATGGCCACCATGTGTGTGCCTTTATGCCGACCATGCCCTCTACCTGGAAAGTTACTCCCAAGTCTCAGGCCAAAGTCATGTCCTCAGCAGAGCCTTAACTGACTGGCCCAGTTAAAATAGTTGCCCCTCCACACACACAACCTGGTCACTGTCTGTCATATCTTGTGTTTTCTCATCAATGCCACAATCAGGAGACTGCTGCAATCTCTCAGTTCTGAAGAGCAGGGTCCTTCCTCATCTTTTCCTCTCTCTGTCCCCAGTGTGCAGACCACTTTCACACAAATGATGACTATGGATGCTCTGGGCCTTACCATGTGGTCCCATTCCAACACACCCACCATTAAGTTGAAAGTACCACAGGTGGAAATTCATTGAACACACCAGCTTCCAGACACCACAGCTCAGCCCAGCCTACCCGGAGCAGGCTCAGAACACTTCACATTAGCTACAGGGCATGAAGTCACCTAATGCAAGCCCTGTTTTATAATAAAGTGTTGGAGACCTCATGTAATCTATTGCCTATTACTGCAACAAATGTGAGAAAAATAATCTAAGTCAAGCGATCTTCAGCCAGGGACCACCTGTCCACAGGTGTGGACTAGATAGGTGAATAGAAGAAGAGGTGAGAGACCAAATACAGTGCAGGGTCTCCCTTCCCCTCACATGACTGAAAATGACAGGGCAGGAGGAGTCTCACATTCCACACTGGAACAGTGGTGCTAATTTTAGGGGACATTAGGTTCCTTTCCTCCAGCACTTTTACAAAGAAAGGTTTTTGCTAAAGTTTAAGTCAATTAACTTATGTTTCCACACATCTTGCCAAGAATCTCTCCAACTGTGCCCATGAGTGGGTGGTGTTTGCTCAGGTCACCCAGTAAAGCCTCTCCCCTGTGGGCTCCTGGGTTCTTTCCTAGTTACACTGATGTCTGAGACAGCATTTCCTCACAGGTGTTGGCTGAGGACCTATTATGAGCCTGGTCTTGGCACAGACTCTGAGACCTAGCATGAACAGCAGGTATATGTCAGGCTGTGGGTGGAGCAGTCTTGGGGTTCATAGCCATGCCCATCTCTGATCCCAGCCTTGGGCACTCCATCAGACCTACCTATCCTGTTTTTTTTTTTTTTCTGTCAGTGTCATCTTTCATTCCTGGCTTCCTTCATTTCACTGCTTTCATATTACATTCACTTGTGGCCTGAACTCACATGTGGTAGAATCACATGCCTCTGGACACACAGACCACTTTTCCTTTTTTGCCAGCACAGGGGATGAATCTCATGTCTTCACTCCAGCCAAGCAAGTGTTATGCCACTGAACCACGTCCCCAGCCCCTGTACCACTTTTTGTTTTTATCTCTTCATCTGTAGATGGACATTTGGGGTGCCTCCCAGTTTGGCTGTTATGATCTAAGCTGCCTTGGGCATGTATGCACAAGTTTTTGTGTGGACACATGTTTTCATTTTTCTTGGGGATTTCTAAGGAAGTGGAATTGTTGGGGCATTCCATAATTTCATGTTTAACTTTTGGGGAGCTGTCAGACCATCTTCCAAAGGGGCTGCACCATTTACATCCCCCCAGCAGTGGGTGACACTCCTGATTTACTACACTGATGCTTGATGTCTTAATCTTCAATTCTCCTCATGCCATGGCTGAGTTTTGCACTCCCTGGTGGTCTGTGGACTCAGCAGCTTCTCCAGGCTCAGCAGTTAAATCTTGGCCACATGCAAGACACATGCATATTCCCAGGGTCTGTTCCCCTGCTGCCTCTGGGGACTGTTCTTACTGCCCAAAGGTTGGTTTCCAAGGCTAGGGCAGTACTTGGGAGGGAGAGTGGGGTTTAGGCCAAGTGCACAGGGGCCTCCAGCTCTGGAGTCTGTACTGGGAGCATCTCCCACCTCTGGCAGAGACAGAGGAGCAACTCTGGGACCAGATCAGCTCTTTGCAGGGGAGCCCTGGTATCAGGACAGAATAGGGCTCCTCAGGGAGCCTTGTCACTCTTCTTTGATGAGCCACAGATGCTACAAAGTGTGCCCTGGCCCTTCATGTGGAGAGGCTCAGGTGGAGGGTGGGTTGAGGCAGGGGTGCAGGACCTGACAGATGGCGGTGGGAGGGCAGTTAGGTGGGCTCCATGCTGCAAACACAGGCTCCTGCCCCTAGAATTCCATCAACCTGCCCCCCCACATATACTGTCATTGAAGAAGTTTCAAGGATGGGGCAATAATAGGTTCTAGGACATATTGGTATGGGCCAGAGGGGTGCAGATAGATGGGGCTCATGACTGTTACACACCCTGCACCTCAGGAGAAGCCACAGTGAGGTGGGTGGGGTGGTCCCTAGGCCAGGCTGACCAGAATCAAATCCCAGCTCTGCTCCTTCACCAGTGTGAGGCCCTGGGTAAGTTCTTTCACACTCTGAGCCTCAGAGCACAGCACATGGCTTCAGGGGTTGCTGGAGACTCTAAGAATGAAGCAGAGAAGCTCTGATCAAGGAATCTGGGGGGTGGTCAGCTCTCAATGATGATCAGCTCTCTGTATCCATGCATGCAACAGAGACTGGCAAACAGCAGGCACTCAGTAAATATTTCTGGAATGAATTCATTGAAAGAATGGTCACAGGCCATGAGCTAGGTACCACCATCATGCCCATTTTCCAGATGGGAAACGAAGACTCAGAGACACAAAGGCACTTACCTTCCCTGAGGAACACAGGGACTCAGGGACCCAAATCTGCCTCACACACCTATGGTGAAAATCTCTTGCTCCATCTCTAATTCAGATTGGGTCAGTAACCTAAACTCAGGGTCTGGGGACATCACATGCCATCTTCACTCAGCTTCTCCAACATTAACCTTCCTTTCAAATCCCAGTCCTCTCTGGAGGAGAATCAAATTCCTTGGCTATGAGGAGTGTCAGTATCACTGTGGCCCTGTGCCTTGGCTCTCCTGCTCCTCACCATCTGCCCCAGCCAGGAGTCATCACCTTTATCAACTGTGGCTTTTCCTTCTGGCCTGGGAGAGATTTAAGTTTCCCAGGGCCCCACTGCAGGACCTATGGCCACGATTTAGCACTGTCTCCAGGCCACTCCTCCTCCTCCTGCCTTATGGCTCCTGGAAGGTCATTTACTCCAGGCCCATATTAGTGGCTTCTTAGCATCAAGGTCAATTCCCTGATTTACCATAAAAATGTCTGGATTGAGCCCCAAGGACAGTACCAGTGGAAAGGGGATAGTTGAGGGAAAGCCCTTGGGACCAGGTCACATATTTGCCTGCCAATCTTCCCAAAACCAGGGGCCTCCCAGTCACCCTTCATATTCCCCAATTCCAGCCTACTGCTGACCTCATATTGCAGAGGTCACAACAGAACTGGGTCCCACCTCTGGGTCTTTACCCATTCAGATTCCCCTGAAAAACAATCCCACAGATGGCTTCTCCTCTTACAGAACTCTGCTAAAATGCCATCACCCCAGGGTTTCTTCTTGAGCATCCTGTTGACACAGCCCTGGGATCACCCTCCAACATCAGCCTGTCTGGTTGTCTTCAGGTGTCCTCTCCACTTGCATTTCCTTCCTTGTGTGTTCTGTTGACTGGGTCTATATGTCTGTTCCCAATGGGACTTACTGTCTCCAAGTCCTGCTCACTGTCTTTTCCCTGAACTACTCCAGGCACTCTGTGTTGCTCAATACCATTTGAGGGGCGAGTGACCTGATTGATTCTCTATGAATTAACTTGCTAAGAATGTGCTCACCCGAGATCTTGTATCTTATCAAAGAGTAACAGCAATAACCACTTCCGCCCTAGCTCTGTGCCCCATGGTATATGCTCAGTGGGTAAAGCACCATTTCCATGCTCCCTGAATATTATCTCTTCAGTGTCAAACCATTGGTCTACATTTGTCAATATTGACTCAAATATGTAAATTTATTCATATAATATTGGAGCTATAGATTCATCATTATCTACCCATCAGGGTAGATTGCCTGATGTTGATTTGTTAATATCAATTCTTCAATGTAGATAAGTCAATATTGATGGGGTAGATTTGTCATTATCTTCTCACCTGCATACTTATGTTGACATCAACCCATCAGTATAGATTCATCAATTATGACTTCTTGGGTTATGGTCCTTGCTCTCTACTTGCAAGTGTAGATTTGATGATATCAATATGTTGAGGTAGATTTGTCAATATCTACTTGACATGGTATATTAATTAATATCAACTTGTAAAGGTTTATCAATTTTAATATTTTGATATCAATTTATCAATATAATTTTGTTAATTCCAGCTCAACTGTATACATTTGTCAATATTAAGTGGCCATGGTAGATTCTTCGGTATTCACAAGTTCATGTAGATTTGTCAATATCAAGCAGTCATTGTGAATTCTATGCTATTGACTAAACTGGGTATAATAATTGATGTTGACTCAACTATGTAGATTCATAAGTATCAACTAGTCAATGTAGATTTATCAGTATTGATTTGTTGGAATCAAATCATCAATGTAGATTTATTGATATCAACTGTTGCAGTTAGTTTCATTGATATGGACCCAGCCATGTAGTTTCATTTATATTGACCCCCTGGAGGAGATTCATCAATATCAACTTTTTGAAAACTATATGAAAATGTAGATTCATTGATAATGACTGATATGGGTACATTTGTTAATATCAACTTGTCTGGGTATTCATTGATATCAGTTCATCTGTATAGATTTGTCAGCATTGACACATCAGGTTTGATTGTTTGATATCAGTTTGTCAATATAAATTCTTCATATTAGATTGGTTGATATCAACTCAACAGAGTAGATTCATCATATCGATTTGCTGGTATAGATTCATCAATATTGCCATGTTGGTAGATTCATCAATATCAAGAAATTGGTGTCAATTCACAGATATTGACCCATCAGGGTTGATTTGCTGATATTTACCCATTGGGGTAGATTCACCAATATTGACTTGATGAGATAGATTCATTGACATCGATCCATAGGTGTTTACTCATTAATATGGACCAGTCATGGTAAATTTGTCATATTTGACTCTTGTGTACTTTTGTTGATATTGGCTCATCAGTGAAGATTCATCCATAATAAACTATCAGGTAGATTTGACAGTATCAACTTGATTGGGTAAATTCATCAATATGAATTTGTCATTGTAGGCATATCAATTTTGATACGTCAATATTGACTCACTGATGAAGATTCATCAACATCAACACATCAGTGAAGATTTGTCGATATTGACACACAGGGATAGATTCATAGATATCGACTCAATGGTGTAGACCCATCAATATTAACTTAAAGGTGTAGATTCATCAATATTGACCCATCAGTGTAGATTCATTGATATTGATTCAAAGTTGTAGATTAAGTGATGTTGACCTGTAGGGGCAGATACATCAGTATTGACTTGTTGGGGTACATTTGTCAATATCCACATATTGGGTAGATTTGTCAATATCCACTCATCAGTGTAGATTCATCAATACTGCCTTGTTGGTGAATATTGTTTAATATTGATTTGTCCATATTAATTATTTGATATAAATTTGTCAAAATTGACTCTTTGGGGTAGATTTGTCATTATCAACCCATTTGGATAGATTTTTCAATATAAACTTGACTGGTTAGATTTGTCAAAATTGACTTGATGGTATAGATATATCAATATTAACTTGTGAGAGATCCAAGATGGCAGACTAGAGGGAGGTTGCATTCCTTGTTGCTCCATAACTCAGAATTCAAGAAGAGAAAAATCTGTTTCTCTGTGAGGCAGTCCCTGCTGCTCATTGATCCCCTGCTCTTTACCCATTTGTCCACTGTTATCACCTGCCATCTGCCAGCATATTGCCTACTTTTGAGTGTAGATTGCCCACTGACTGCTGCCTATCATCCACCAATTGCCTGTTTGCCTGGCTCTTGCCTGCCTTTCACCCACCGATCACCCACCTCCTGATGTCCACCTGCCAATCATTCATTGTTAGCCTATGGTCTGCCTGCAGACCACCAATGGATTGCCTGCTCACCCCTGTTGCCTGGAAGTTCATGTCACAGCACCCACAGGTTTGGCTATATGTGACTGCCATCATATTGGGACAAGAAATAGGACCTACAGAACCCCCAGTCAGACTGAACACACCACTCCTCCAGGACCTAACTGCCCCACTGAAACTTGGCACCTGCATCCTGCACTGCAGCTCTCCATTTGCCAACACATTTGGAAGCCAGTGAAGCCATCTTGGATTATTCTGGAAGTGAAAGTCACCATCTTTAGTTGGGGTATTACTACCCTGAGACAACTGCTGGAAACTGTAATCTCATTGTCAGGTACCTCTATTTCATCAGGCTACTGAAGACTGAGAGGTGTGAATAGTATATGATTATTGTAGTGTAGATTTTTTGTCTCCTTTTAAACATTTTCAAGTTTTTATTTCTTAATTTTTCTCACTCGATTTCCTTTTGTTTACCTGTTTCCTCAGAGTCTATTTCTTCCTTTTCTCATGCTAACATCCAACTTCTTTTAATTCCACTTTCACTCTTCCTATGGTCTAGTACTTCTATATACTCTAATTTATCCCATTAACAGTTACATCCTACACATTTCCCCATCCTCTTTATCTACCATTAGAAATTGCAGATCTCATTGCAAATCTATTTGACATAGTGTAGATAATAATCAAACTCATCCTCTGTTTATTATAACACTGTTAATGTCTTCATTGGGGGTATTTGGTATAGTGTTATATATTATCTGTACTGGGTGGTGCTAATATTGATTTCCCCCTTAAAGAAGAGGTTTTTGGAAAACTACACAGTCACTATAAGTCTATAGGGGGAAAAGTGCTATACCCCAGATCTGCACTGCTAGAGAAGAAGATACATGACCAACATAAAAAAAAAAACAAGGGAAGAATGTATTCCAAACAAACCAAGATTTTATATTAATAGAATCCAATGAAAGAATAATAAAAGAAATGTCAGAGAAGGAGTTCAGACTATACTTAATTAAAATGATTTGTGAAGCAAAGGATGAGATAAGAAAGCAAATGTGGGCAATGAACTATCACTCCAAAAAACAGTTGAAAGAGCAAATGCAGGAGGTAAAAGATCATTTCAACAAAGAGATAGAGATTCTCAAAACAAACCCAACAGAAATTCTTGAAATGAAGAAAACAATAAACCAAATAAAATCCTCAATGGAAAGCATCACCAACAGACTAGACCACTTGGAAGACAGAACCTCAGACAAAAAGTTAATTTTGAAAATAATGTTGACCAAACAGAAAAGATGGTAATAAACTGTGAATGGAACATCCAAGACTATGGAATATCTTTAAAAGCCGAAATTTAAGAATTATCAGGATTGAGGAAGGCACAGAGAACAAACCAAAGAAATGAACAAACTATTCAATGAAATAATATCTGAAAATTTTCAAAACGTGAAGAATGAAATGGAAAATCAACTATAAGAGGCTTACAAAATTAAAACAGATCCACACCAAGGAACATTATAATGAAAGTGACTAACATCCAAAATAAAGATAGAATTTTAAAGACTTTGGAAGTAAAACATCACATTACATGTAGGGGGAAACCAACATGGATATCAGCAGATTTCTCAACCCAGACCCTAAAAGCTAAAAGGGATGCAGACAATGGATTTCAAGCTCATAAGGACCATGGCTGCCAAACAAGAATCTTATACCCAACAAAACTTTCAGATTTGAAGACAAAACAAAATCCTTCCTTGATAAACAAAAGTTAAAAGTATTTACAAATAGAAAGCCTGCACTACAGAACATTCTCAGCAAGATATTCCATGAGGAGGAAATGAAAAACAATGTAGGTCAGCAAAGGGAAGAACTACCCTAAAGGAAAAGTCAATCAAGGGAGAAACCTACTCAAGTTAAAAACCAAAAATAAGCCACAATGACTGGGAATACAAATCATATCTCAATAATAACACTGAGTGTTAATGACCTAAACTCATCTATCAAAATTTTCTGTCTCAAAATGGATATGATTTTGTCAATCAACATGTTAGGTTAGGAAGAATAGCTCTTTGTGATATGAACTATAAAAATTTCCCTTAGTTGTCTTTTTCAAAAGTTTTTTTATGATGCTTATTTCCTTAAGTATTGATTTTTATGTAACAAAATGTAATAGTGAAATAATTTATGACTTGGGGATTTTGACTCATGCAATAGACAGTTCTTGCTAACTACAGATATGTATAGAAAAAATTTAAGTTTTCTTATCATTTAATGGTTGTCTTATTTAAAAATTATTTTGCATATCTGGAATTTATCATGGTAAATAAAGTGAGGCAGGGATATTACTTTATTTATCCCTATAACATTTATTGAATACTTCTTTTTCACAGTGATTTGAGATAATGTCCTCTTATATAGTCGATTTCTATGTGTATCTGAGTGTACTTGCTTCAGGACATTCTGTTTTGCTAGTAGACCAGTTTGATACTATTAAATTATTTAAACTTTTAAAAAATGCCCTAATGTGTTTTAGTGCTGGTACCATTTCTATATTTATTTTTTCACTAAATTTATCATCAGGTGAAATAGCTTAAAACTGTGAAACTTGAACTTGAGGTTTTGTTAAAATTACAACTTAATTTACAAAATTATATGGCCCTTCTATTTATAGAAAGTCTACTTTTTTTGCTTCAGTGGTATTTTAATTTTAATTTTTAATAGGTCTCACATTTTTATTGACATATTAATATATTTTTATTACCGTTATATATGAAAACTTTTCTTCCTTAAGTCTTCCTAAATATTGTTTGAATATATGTAAACTACTGATTTTTATGTTGATTTTGTACTTGGTAATCTAATTAAGTTATCTTACTGTTTACAATAGCTGTTAATAAAAGAAAAAAATATAGTTGCACATGAGTCAGTTACCAGAATATTTGGTGCAGCATATTTATATAATAATAAATTGGAAACCCAAATAGACCAATAAGTGACTGACCAAATATTATTATAATACCACTACATAGTGGTTTACTGTGGAATCATTACAATTGTATAATGTAAGAAGAGTTAACACAAAAAACTGATATATTGTTCAAAGGGAAAATCAAGTTACAAAATACTATAATAGTGTGATTCTATGTACGTAAAAGAGAAAATTTGTGTGCATTTGTTTACATTTCTATGTGTAACTTGCAAATTGAATAAAGATTACACATTTGGGAGAAAAAATGGGGACCTAGTCTTGCTCATGTTAATAATGCTCTCAATATTTCCTTCTTCTCAGTAAGTGCTCTTAATGTACATTTTGAAGATAATACACATCTCTGGTCCTCTGCCTTGGACAGGCACTTGCACCTCAGGATCCACTACCAAAGATTTATGTAAAATACTGATTTCCACAAGACCTTATATGGTGGGACCCTGCACCTTTGATTAATTGGGGGAGGGGATATGCTGCTGTTCTTACTCCTTCAGGTCCTCTCTGGATTCCTGCCAGATGTGTGAGACTTGACAATCTTCATAAGTTGGCATCAACGACTTCACATTCTGATTCCCAAATTGCATTTGACCCTGGCTGAAGAGGATTCTGATTCCAAGTAGGAACCTCTGTTAAGAACAAGATATCCAAGGGACCCTCTGTCTTCTAATCATCTAGTGACATGGAGGAATATAAAAAATTTAACATCTGCTCAACAAATGCTAGCACAGATGGGTTTATAATGTACTCCAAAAAACTTGGTTACAGCTCTGTTTGCCAGACTTACCCAAAATTCTATAACTATGCTGGCTATTATTGTGTTATTTCTCTGTTATTGTATCTCTGTATGCAACTCAATAACAATAACTTAATCTAACATATATATATATAGAATATTTCATCCATCAATGAGCAAATGCATTTTATTCTCAGCAGCACATGGATTCTTCTGTAAAATAGAACATATATTATGCCACAAAGCAGT
The DNA here is from genome assembly GCF_902686445.1 of Sciurus carolinensis. NCBI lineage: Eukaryota > Metazoa > Chordata > Mammalia > Rodentia > Sciuridae > Sciurus > Sciurus carolinensis. The sequence goes on from NW_025920355.1 coordinate 72,064, forward strand.
CCTTAGTAAATATGAAAAATAGAAATACTATCTTGTGTTCCATCAGATCAAAATTGAATCAAATTATAAACCAATGACAAAACAAAAAACAGAAAATATCCCAACACCTGGAGACCAAATAATATGTTACTTAATGTAGCAAGGATAACAGAAAATATAAGGGAGGATATTAAAAAGGTGTAAATGAAAATGGCATTACAACATATCAAAATCTCTGGGAAACTGTGAAAGCAGTACTAAGAGGAAAATTTATTGCATGCAATGAAACTCTATTGGTTAAATTCATTAATATCACCTCTCTGATTAGATTCATCAATATTAACTTAACTGGTTCAATTGGTCAAAATGTATTCATTGGGGTAGATTTGTCTATATCAACCAATGGGATTATACTTGTTGAGAACCCTTTGGTGTAGATGAATCAAAATAGAATTGTCAGGGTAGATTAGTACATATCAACACCTAGAGATAGATTGTACAATATTGACTCTTCTCATTAGATTCATCAATATCATCCCATCTGTGTAGATTAATCAAAATTGGCTCATTAGCATAGATTCATCAATAGTGACACTTCAGTCTAGATTCTTTTATATTGATGAGTCTATTGATTTGATGATGTAGATTTATTGATATAGAATTTATGGAGTGGAGCCATCAATATTGAATACCTATGTACATTAATTGGTGTAGATTCATCCGTTTTGATACATCACTGTAGACTCGTCAAATTTGACTGAAAGGTTAGATTTGTCAATATTTATTCATCAGTATAGATTCATCTATACTGACTCTTCAGGGTAAATTCATCAATATTGACTGTTTGAGATAGATTCACAAACATTGATCCATCAGGGCAGATTGATTGATATTGACTGGACTGGGCAGATTTGTTGGTATCAACTCATCAGTGCAGATATGTTGATATTGATATGTCAATATAGACTGGTGTAGATTTATACACAATGACTCATCAATATTGATGCATCAACATTGATTCATTAATGTATATTCACTGATATCAAAATATCAGTGTAGATTTGTCAATATTGACCCATTGGAGTAGATTCTTTGATATTGACTTTATGATATAGATTTGTTGATATCCAATTAATGGTATTGACTCACTAATATTGATTCCTCAGATAGATTCATTGATATTGACTCATCAGTGTAAATTCATCAATAGCAATCACCCAGTGTAGATTTATAGATGTCAAATCAATGGTAGATTCATTGATATCAACCCATCAGTATAGATTAGTTGATATTGAATTGAAGGCATGAATTCATCAATGTCAACTCTTCAGTGTAGATCAATCAACATATATTCAATTGGGTATATTTACCAATATCAACTCAACAGGGTAGATTTGTCAATATTGACTTGTCAGGGTTGATTTGTTGATATCAACCATAGGGGGAGATTCACACTGACAATGTCATGTCAATGTGCATTAGTTGATATTGACTCAATGGGTTAGATTTGGTGATATCTACTCATTGGTGTTGATTCATTGATATCTGCTCATCATTGTAGATTCATCAATATCAACCCATAGGGGTAGATTGATCAATACCATTTATCAGTGTAGATTCATTAATATCTACTTGTTGGTTTAGATTAATTGATATCAAACCTTAGAGGTAGATTCATCAATATTAACCAGTCATGTTAGATTTGTTGATGTTCATATGTCAATATTGATTTGTCAATTTAGATTACTTGATATTGACCTGAAAATGTAGATTTTTCAATATCAACTTTTCTGGGTGTATTCATCAATATCAACCCATTGGTGTGGATTTGGTAATATCTATCACTGGGGAATATTCACTGATATTTAATCATCAGAATACATTCATTCATATCAACCCATTGGGGTAGTAGCAGGAGTAATGGAATTGGTGAAACATTGTAATTATCTAGAATAAAAGTTCCTCTATTCCCAGAAGATTTGTGACTGAGATCAAGGTTAGAGCTGAAAACACTTGCACAGAGCCTCCTCATGCAGGGTGTTACCACAACAGTTAAACATCCTGTGCCCTTGCACAGGAAAATTCCCAGGCACCAGTCATGCTACAGTTATGAGGTCATCAGAGATTCCAATCTCAATCACTGCTCTCCCATCCTGTGACTACTCTGCACAGAAATGTACTCATTTGGATAGATTCATCTATATCAACCAATGGAGATAGATTTGTTGATACCAACTTGATGGGTTAGATTTATCAATATTGATTCAATTGGTATGATTAGTTAGATTTGTCAAAATCAATTCATTGGGATAGACTCATCGATTTTGACCCAGTGGATTGATTCATCAATATTGACTTGATGGCACAGATTTATTGATATGGACCCATAGGTGTAGATTTATCAATATCAAACTGTAGGGTTAGATTGTCCATATCAACACATCAGTGTAGATTCATCAATATCAATTTGTTGGGTAGATTCATTGAAATTGATGTGTTGATATTGATTCATTGATGTGTTGATTCATTATTGACTCATCAGTTTTGATTCATACATATCAAGTCATCAAGGTAGATTTGTTGATATCGATTCTTCAGTGCAGATTGATAGATATCAACCCATTTGTGTTGATTTACTGAAATTAAACCTATGGAGTAGATTCATCAATATTGACCTGTCCAGGTACATTTATCAACATCGACCCATCAATGTAGTTTGGTCAATATTGACCCATTGGGTTAGATTTGTTCATATCAACACAATGGGGTAGATTTGTCAATATTGATACAAGCATGTAGATTCATAAATATTGACTTGTTGCAGTAGATTGTTCATTATCAATTTGCATTATCAATGATATGATGTAGATTCATTGATGCCAACATATTGGGTAGATTTGTGGATATCAACTTGTCAGTGTAGATCATCAATATTGACCCATTGTTGTACAATCATCAATATCAATCCATCAAGGTAGAGTCATCTGTATTGACCCTTCAAAGTATACTTGCCAATATTGACTCTTTGGTATGTATTCATTGTTATTGACTTGTATGTGTAGATACCTCCACACCAACCCATTGTGTTCGAACAGTCAATATCAACTTGATGAAATATATTTACTGATGTCAATCATAGATATTGATTCATTGATATTGATTCATTGGTGTAGATTCTTTGATATCAACCAATTGGAGCAGATTCATTGATATTGACTCTTTAGTGTAGATCCATTCATATCAATCCATTGGGTGAGATTCATCAATATCAACTTGATGGGGTAGATTCATTGACATTGACTTGTGTATGTTGATTCATCTACATTGACTCAGTGTAGATTTGTTGATATTGAACTATCTGTGGTGATCCAGCAGATATTGATTTGTCACTATTGATTCATATATGTACCTTCATTTATATTCAACCATCAGGGTATATCAATATCAACTCTTCTGGATGGATTCATTGTTACTGACCTAAGGGTGGATTTGTTGATATTGACATTTTGGTGTAGATGAATCAATATTGAATCATTGGTATATATTTTTCCATAGTTACCCATTGGGGTAGATTCATCAAAATTGTTTCAATTGGGTAGGTTTGACAATACAACGTATCAGTGTAGATTCTTTAATATCAACCCATTGGTCTATATTTATTGATATTGACTCAAAGGTGTAAATTCATCAATGTCACCTTAAAACTGAAGATTCATCTATATCTACCTGTCATTGCAAATTCATCAATATTGACTCAAAGATTTAGATTCATCAAAATTGACACTTTAGTGAAGAAACATCTATGTGAACCATTCAGCATAGATTTGTTGATATAGACCCATAGGCATACATTCATCAATATTGATTCATTGGTGTAGGTTTGTTGATATCAACTTGTTGGGGTATATTGTTCAATATTGATTTTCATATATCAATTTTTCAATGCATATATGTCAATACTGACTTAATACGGAAGGTTTGTCAATATCTACTCACCTGTGTAGATTTGCCAAAATGGGACCATCAGTGTAGATTCATGAATTATGACTCAACAGGTTAGATTCATTAATGTCTACTCACTGGTGTACATTTGTTGATATCAACACATTGAGGTAGATTCGTCAATATTGACTCAATGAGTTTTATTTTTTAATATCAACTCAGTGGGAAGATTTTTTGATATTGATTTATTGGTATTGATTCATCGATGTAGATTTGTCAATATTGACTCAACATGGTACAGTTCTCAATATTGACTTGCCATGATAGATTTTTGGTATCCACAATTCTGTATAGTTTTGTTGATATCAACCCATTGGGGTAGATTCATCATTATCAACCAGTCATGGTAGATTCTCTGATATCAATTAAACTGGGTAGATCCATCAATATTGATTTGTTGAAATAAATCGATGATGTAGATTCATCAATATTGACTAGTCCATGTCCATTGGTTGACATTGATGTGTCTGGGTAGATTTGTTGATATTGACTCTTTGGTGGAGATTTGAAGATATCAACTTATAGGGGTAGAGTCATCAATATTGATGTGTCAGTATGGATTTGTCAATGTAGATTCATTGATATCAACCCATTGGGATATATTTTTTGATATCTACTCTTCTGGATATATTCATTAATATCTACCCTTCTCATCAGTGTAGATTCATTTATATCAAACTATCAGGGTAGATTCATCAATATCAACCCATCAGAATAGATCCATCAATATCAATGGTTTGATGTAGATTCATTGATATCAAAACTTTGGTGTAGATTCAATGATATCAACTCATCAAGGTAGATTCATCAATATCAACCTATGTAGATTTGATGATAAAGACTTGACTTGTTGATTTGCCAATATTGACTCATTGGTGGAGATTTATAGATATCAACTTGTAAGCATAGAATCATCAATATCAATTTATTGATATGGATTCATCAATGTAGATTCATTGATATCAATCCATTGGGCTATATTTGTTGATATATACTCTTCTGGGTATATTCATCAGTATCTACCTTTTGATGTAGATTCATCAATATTGACTCATTAGATTCCATTCATTCACATAAACCCAATGTATAGATTCATCAATTGTAACTATTCTGGGTAGATACCTTGACATCAACCCTTCATTGTGGATTCATCAAAAACAACACATCAGTGTAGATGCATTGATAATGATTAGTCAATATCAAGCTGCCAATATAGATTTGTTGATATTAACTTGATAGGGTAGATTCATGAATTTTGAATCATCATGGTAGATTTGCTGGTACTGACTTTTCTCCTTAACATGGACTTTTATAAATGCTTATTCTATTTCTGTTAAATGATATTTATCTAATTTTATCTTATGGTATCCATGACATCCAAGATTTTAGATCGATCTACCTAATATTTTAACTCATTATTTTTTGCTGAAGACACTTCCTATAGGAAATAGATATTACACTTTAACCATTTTAGAGAAATCAAAACTATATTGATTGCTTGACCACTTAGAGATATGAATAGTTAAGTAAATTTATAGACATTCTTACTTTTATCTATTTTGCCAATTTTAGTCTTGCGAACTGAAAGGCATTTGGAACCATTTTATTGTAAATTTATTAATGCTTATTTTTTATATATGCCAAATTTGGTACCATATACATAATATATAGACAAAAGCATATATGTAGATACAACATACAATAATCAGGTATGCACACATATGCAAAAAAACTGATATAAAACAAAGAACTTATAATTTTAGATTCCCAGTTATGAAACAAAATAGCTTCAGATGTTTACTGCACAAAATGTCATATATAACCACTGAGAAATTAAAATAAAGCTTGCCACAAATTTTTATAAAACATGTGTAGGACCTGTGCAGTTGGGGACATAAGTTGTAGAATCTACCAGCAATGGGGAAGACTAAAATAAAAGGCTTATGTGGGCTACTCATTCTCCAAGGTGGAAGATTTACTCTCATTTTCACCATTGTATATTCTACATCCTTAGGTCTTTTCAAAAGGAATCTCTTCCTTTCCAGTGTATTTATGAGTTAACATTTGAATGATTGGACTCTGAGTAAGGACAGTAGGAGAAAACATTAGGCAAGAAACTCAAGGAACACAAAACAAGAACAACACTTGCAGGACCAAAGCTGAATTCACAAAAATACCGTGAAGCTCAGAAGAAGACAGAGGCTTTGAAACATGACACAGTTATTTTTCACAACTGGATCAGTTTAGAATCAGCTCAGATATGAAAAAATTCTGAGAGAACATGAAGTCCTCAAGAGACTCTTTGCAAGGACAATATGTACTTATGGGATCCTTTCAATTTTCCTTACTGTGAATGTCTGGAAAGGATAAAAATTGCATGGAAATTAGTGAATTCCCTGACATTCTCAGGCCTGGTGCAACTGGCTGATTCAGATTTTT